>NC_141688.1:34604164-34839164 GCF_964263255.1 Lissotriton vulgaris
AACATACATTTATGAAAGTTTCGCTTTGATAAATTGTTTGATGCCCAATATATATCCACATTTTGGTGACTGGTGATAATATGTGCAGAGGAAAAAAAGCAATGATGAAAATGCAATACTACCATGGTTAAATCACCCAAGTGGACGTTAACACTATGAAGTTAGAATAAAGCATTATGGGGAATCTGTGGCACTAAGAAAGCATCACACTGTGTGATAACAAAATTATACCTGAACAAATTAGTGATACCAATCATACTGGGTTTAATAACATGATTCCCATATATATAATGTTATCCCACTAGAGGGAAAATATCAGGAGTAGATAATGCAGCTGCTTATGCATGAATAGAGTCAAACCTGCTACCACACTGCTAACTAATCCCACTAGAGGGATCCCAATATCACCAGCATGTCACAACATCTTTAATTGCAATTAATGAAATGTAAAATGTAATAAAATTGGGCAATATGAAGTAATGTTGACACTTTGGTAAAAAAACTACATGTCCCATAAAGCTTAGAGGCTCTGACATACCCCTAACAGGAAGTGATGTATTGAATACAATGTACTGCAGTATATCTTGAAGGGGTAGCCCAGAGAACGGTTGATCGTGAGCAAGGTATTTGTAATACCGAAACGCGTAGATCGGAACATCTGCCTGTGGAATGTAACTAAAAAATAAAAAAAACTGCAAAAAGAGTACCCGTGGAGTGCGACCCATTTGTTTCCTGTGAGGGAGCTGTGGAAAATATACCAGCAGCGTGGTTCAGCTGCAGGGCGCCGCACCCGTATCGAGCGCTGTCGGAGTGGCGAGAGGAACCAGTCATGGAGAATATATATATGTGTGTATATATATATATATATATGTGCGTGTGTGTATATATATATATATGTGTGTGTGTATATATATATATATATATATATATATATATATATATATATGTGTGTGTGTGTGTATATATATATATATATATCTATATATAGATTCCAACTGGAAAGTTCGTGCGACGCTTCCACACCAAACCCAGTGCGCAGACACAGATGAACAAATCCACAGCCAGACTTTCTTAGGATATTTCTTCGTCCTTTAATGCATATAAAGTGCAGAGGTGCAACACACTGCCAAACAGACGCGTTTCGGGCGTGAACGCCCTTGCTCACTGTCAGCGGGAAAGCGGTACATGATTCATTTAAGTACATTGGTTAATTGCATAAAACGCGCCAAAAACTCCTCTACAGTTTCATTGAACTAAAGAGAGGACTAAGGCAGGAACCCATTCACATTGAACGTTGTCAATAGTTCGGCCATTTTGCAACGGAGCAAAGTTAGAAGTTTTGCATGACATTGTTTTTGTAAAGAACATACCTTTTGAAATATTTCCATTCTTATGAAGGTGGTGGTATAACTTTTAACAGCAAACGCTAGGAATTATTCATATAAAGTGCAAATGCTTAGCAGCCGTTGTTATAAAAAATACGAGTGCAAATACGCAAAATTACTATCTGTGCAAATACGCAACATGATATTTGTACAAATACGTTAATTTACACATAATAATATTGAATATATATACATAATAAAGTGCAAATGCTCAGCAGCCGTTATTGTGCAAACATTAAGAGTGCAAATACGCAAAATTACTGACTGTGCAAATACGCAACACATTAATTGTACAAATACATTAATTGACAAATAATGGCATTTCATATATATACACAAATTTAAAAACAAATCCTTGCGTTTTATAGCTTGTACCACACTGTGTAATTGCCTTATAGGTCTAACTAAACCATATGGAAAATGTTTAAAGGTTCCAATATATTCCATAATTTCATCAAATGGAAATTCATGATAACTGTAACTGAGCTCTTTAGAATGGGTTTTCAATATTGTAGTAAATAATCAATGTTCAAGCGCGTATAGTATAAATCCAATTGACATTATGCACTAGTCTACCGCTAGAAAAGATACAGAAAAATAACCAGAAGGTGAGGGAGTGCTGGGATGTCCTACTTACATAAATAGGAAGACATCAGGGGGTGAAGGGAATAAAATTCCAAAATAAACTGTTTCAGTGATTTAAAATATCTCAACTCTTAGAATTTCATCTTTGTCCACTTGTCAAAAAGAATGACAGATATCTTTTCATGCATATAAGCAGCCTATAGTCCCTGACATAAATCATCACCTCTAGTGTCGATTCTTCATGAAATGAGGTGAGCTGTGATGCATGGCGCCTATGGTGTGTATGGAACGAAAGCAAATACACTGACATACAGCTTAAGATGGTAATGTTATGGCCAGGAAATGTCTAACAACTTGATTGCCAGATTGCCCACGAAATTTAGACCTGGGTAACTAAACGGTCAAGTTATTACAAAAAGGTGCTCAGATCTTCCCCCATATTCAACCCTCCCGGGATCTTGGTGTTGAGGCGAACTATATATAGGGACTCCATCTGCCTTAATTGTTTTTCATAATCGCCACCTTTCTTGCTGGTTCTTACCGCATCTATTACAAAATAACTCAGATGGGAAAGGTTGCGATTATGAAATTGGTCGAAATGGCGAGCTACTGGGTAACTTTTGTCACAGTTCACTATCGCTCTCAGGTGCTGTAGGATACGTTGGTGCACTGGCAATTTCGTGCTACCAACGTACCTTAAATTGCACGAGCACGTGAGAACATACACTGCTAACTCGGTTTTGCAATTGTAATGGGCTCTTATATTGATTGGTTTATCATCGAATGGCGTCGTGTACGATTTGGTGTTTGTGCCGAATTTGCACGCCCTACACGATATACAACGGAAGAAACCCTTCCGTGGTGACAACCAATCTGCCTTGTTAGCTGTTTCAGGGGAACTGGAAACTAAAGCATTTCTCATGCTGTAAGCTCGCCTGTAGGTTACTTCAGGTTTGATGGGCATTATCTCTTTCAAGATGGGGTCAGTAAGTATAACTGACCACTGTTTCCTGACCAATTTGGAAATTTGGCTGGCCTGTCGGCTGAAGCCGGTAATCAATCTAATAGTTTTGCTATTGCCATCAAGGCTGTCAACTGTGGATATGGCGTTAGTGGGGGCCTGCAGAAGTTTGGATCTATCCAATTTGTTGGCATTGCTCATTGCCAATCTAAGGGCACTGGGTTTGTAACCCCTATTTTCCATCCTTTTCATAGCTTCCAATTGGTGGAGGTTCCTTTGCTCTAATGAACTACACGTCCTGTGTATTCTGAGGAACTCCCCATAAGGGATAGATCTGATAGTATGTCCCGGATGGAAACTTTGAGCGTGCAGAATAGTGTTCCCTGCTGTGCTTTTCCTATACAGGCCTGTTGTTATGGCACCATTCTCTATACTGACTTGAACGTCAAGAAAGTTAATGGTGGTCTCACTAATATCTGCACTGAAAATAAGGTTGGAATCATTGATGTTAATGGCATTGACAAAATTTTGTGCTTCTTCCTTACTCCCTCGCCAAATGATGAAAATATCATCAATATATCGCATGTATTTGATAATGTTTTCCTGCCAAATGGTCGAATAATGTGTCTTCAGGACATGCTCCTCCCACCAACCCACGTGGAGCCCCGCGTAGGTCGGAGAGAAGCATGCCCCCATAGCGACTCCTCTTAGCTGCCTGAACATTTTATCGTCAAACAGAAAAACATTATTGTTGAGGCACAATTCAACCATGGTTAACAGCATTGCGTTATGTTTGTGTAGTTCTACTGGTCTCTTGCCAAGAAAGTAATTTAAAGCCTTCAAACCGTCTTGATGGGATATACTGGTGTAAAGGCTGGCAATATCCATGGTAATCAGTAGAAAATCTGCAGACCATTTACATTGTTCCAAATTTCTCAAAAAGTCTGTGCTGTCTTTAATGTATGCTGGTAAGGCGGTCACAAAGTCTTCCAAATAATGGTCAATGTATTTTGACGTATTCTGAAACAGACTATGGATGGCTGATACTATCGGTCTCCCAGGCACTGGTCTTACTCCCTTGTGGACCTTTGGAATAAAGTATAAATTCGGAATAACAGGATGATCTTTATACAGATATTTCATTTCTTCCTTGGTAAGGAGACCATCCCGTTTCCATCCATTCAATTGTTTCCAATAAGCTGTTTGAATGTTCTTAACTGTTCTAGAATCACAAGGTTCATAACAAACTGTGTCATTTAGGTGGCGGTATGCTTCTTCCATATATTCAGCTCTGCTCCAAAGTACCACATTGCCACCTTTGTCTGATTGATTAATTATGATGGTATTGTCCGATTGCAATTTTTTCATCAAGTCATTATATGCTTTAGTTTTTGCATTGGTGTTGTTTCTTTGCCTGCTGACTTGTGCATGCAATTTCTTTAATCCATCAGTTAATAGATCTGCATAGGTGTCTATGGCATCCTTGGGCATGGATGGAATGAATGTTGATGCAGGTTTGAAGCCACTAGGTTCGCTTTGGCCAATTTCAAAATTTTCTTCACTGGCCACTTCCTGAGTGCAAGGGGTGGATGTCAATTCATTGCGCAAACCATGCATAGATTTTAGAAGGGGGACATCTCTGGCTTGTAGCCCACTTCTTTCCGGATTAGATGTAGATTGGCCGTTTTTTTTGGTTTGGGTTGGACCCCCTTTGATAGCATAGTATTTCCGCAGTTTTAACTTTCTAATAAACTTAAAGACATCTACTCGCGTGTTCCCATAGTTAAAGTTGCTCTCTGGGCAATATGATAGTCCTAAAGCCAACAGTTGTTTTTCCGCTTGGTCTAGTTGTACATTGGTTAAATTTACAATTGTTTTCTCAATCGCTGTTATTTGTTCACAGCGTTCTTCTTCCTTTGTGGCCTCCCTTTGTTTCTTGGCGCATTTGCGACGTTCCCTACGTCTTTGGTTTCTGCGACGTTTGTTTTCGCGTTTCTTGAGCGCAGAGTACCCTTTCTTTGAGTCCTCACGAACTCCATCTCTTCTTCCAGGGTGAGTTGCCCCAAATCCCCTTCCTCTGAACCTTGGGCTCCTCCATCCGATTCCTCACTGCTTGGAACAAGGCTCTCCGTTGAACTTGAGGCAATGAGATTACCTGTTCCCGATTCACTCGATTGGGCTTGAGGGGGTGCTGGTACGGGTTTGGGCTGTTTACTTCCTGTGGCTCTTTGTTTGCGCAGATGATCATATTTTTTCGCAAACGTATAAATTTGCCCCAATTTGTAGTCCTGTTCATCTCGGGCAAATTTGTACACCTTCCTTTGTTTGATGGTACTTTCGTGCTTGCTTAAACGATCTTTAATGTCTTTCCCCGTTTGTTCGATAAGGGCATTGTCCTTTGAAAACATATCTTTGGCCAACTCTTCATTAATCCTTGTTATCTCCAATAGGTCTTTGTCCCTATCAACCTTTGCATATTTTACTAACAAGCACAAAAGCCTCATGGATGCTTCCAGGTTACTCTCTGCCCAATCCTTCAACAGTAATGGATTCGGATTTTCAAAGCTGGGAACCAGCATAATTCTGAGGCCCCGTGGAACCCGATTCACTTCTCGATATTTTTCTAGTGAGCGAATCTCCCACCATTTTGTGAGTTCGCTTCTCATGTGTTTCTCTAGTTCACGCAAAAGTTTTTTCACATCGCTATCTTTGGCCACCGTGGCGTTTTTGCTCGTGTTGCCACTCTGTTTGACTGTGGGCAAATTTAGAAACAGTTGTTCAAAAGCCTCCTCCCGTTCCCGCTCCTCTGACATGGTTGCTCCTCACTGGGTATGCACATAAGATATATAGCAAATGAGAGAGACTGCACTTGCCTCGTGCGTCTCCTTACCGCTGGCTGCTCGGATACTTCCTCGACCTGCTTCGGGTTTCACTTCCGTAGTTCACCGGTGAAACTGGGCTTCCGTACCAAACGGCTCCGACTTCCGACGGCTCCCTCGGCACACCAAAACCCGGTCACTGGATTGAACGGTTCCGTGAAAGACTCCACGATGCAGGGGGCTGGTATGTTTTGCTTCCCAGCAACACACTCCTTGACGGTCCGTCTTTACCAGCCTGCTTGATTCAAAAAGAAGGGTCTGCGTATACAGGAACCGACCACGTCCTGTAACCTATAGATTCCAACTGGAAAGTTCGTGCGACGCTTCCACACCAAACCCAGTGAGCAGACACAGATGAACAAATCCACAGCCAGACTTTCTTAGGATATTTCTTCGTCCTTTAATGCATATAAAGTGCAGAGGTGCAACACACTGCCAAACAGACGCGTTTCGGGCGTGAACGCCCTTGCTCACTGTCAGCGGGAAAGCGGTACATGATTCATTTAAGTACATTGGTTAATTGCATAAAACGCGCCAAAAACTCCTCTACAGTTTCATTGAACTAAAGAGAGGACTAAGGCAGGAACCCATTCACATTGAACGTTGTCAATAGTTCGGCCATTTTGCAACGGAGCAAAGTTAGAAGTTTTGCATGACATTGTTTTTGTAAAGAACATACCTTTTGAAATATTTCCATTCTTATGAAGGTGGTGGTATAACTTTTAACAGCAAACGCTAGGAATTATTCATATAAAGTGCAAATGCTTAGCAGCCGTTGTTATAAAAAATACTACGAGTGCAAATACGCAAAATTACTATCTGTGCAAATACGCAACATGATATTTGTACAAATACGTTAATTTACACATAATAATATTGAATATATATACATAATAAAGTGCAAATGCTCAGCAGCCGTTATTGTGCAAACATTAAGAGTGCAAATACGCAAAATTACTAGAGGGATCCCAATATCACCAGCATGTCACAACATCTTTAATTGCAATTAATGAAATGTAAAATGTAATAAAATTGGGCAATATGAAGTAATGTTGACACTTTGGTAAAAAAACTACATGTCCCATAAAGCTTAGAGGCTCTGACATACCCCTAACAGGAAGTGATGTATTGAATACAATGTACTGCAGTATATCTTGAAGGGGTAGCCCAGAGAACGGTTGATCGTGAGCAAGGTATTTGTAATACCGAAACGCGTAGATCGGAACATCTGCCTGTGGAATGTAACTAAAAAATAAAAAAAACTGCAAAAAGAGTACCCGTGGAGTGCGACCCATTTGTTTCCTGTGAGGGAGCTGTGGAAAATATACCAGCAGCGTGGTTCAGCTGCAGGGCGCCGCACCCGTATCGAGCGCTGTCGGAGTGGCGAGAGGAACCAGTCATGGAGAATATATATATGTGTGTATATATATATATATATATATATGTGCGTGTGTGTATATATATATATATGTGTGTATATATATATATATATATATGTGTATATGTGTGTATATATATATATATATATATATGTGTGTGTGTGTATATATATATATATATCTATATATATATACATATATATGTGTGTGTGTATATATATATATATATATGTGTGTGTGTGTATGGAGCAAAATATAATAGAAAGCGACTGGCTTTCTACATGCCGGCCAGAACGCTGCGGTCAGCCTCTCTGGCCTTGGCACGTGTTCCATCCATACGTCGGACCCGGATCGGGGGCCTCTCCTTCAATTTTCTGGCACCTAAGTTATGGAACTCCTTGCCAGCTCATTTGAGGAAAGCCTCGAATTTGTTAACTTCAGGAAAGAGTTAAAGTCCTGGCTCTTTGTTTAATAGTTTCCTGTCCCTCCTCTGCTCCAATAGCCGCTTCTGGTTCTCTTAAAGCGCCAGGACACTCCTCAGAGTAGCTGAGCGCTATATAAAACCATTAATAACATAAAATAACCTGGTGGTAAAGTGCCACAGCACTGACTAGGAGATCGACGACGTGGAATTTACTCAAGAACATTCTGTTCAATCACAGGTCCAGACACAAATCACACCAATGGTATGTCCACCAGCGTCCATAGTATCAGACTTAAGGTTTTTGATCCAGGACTACAAACAAAGGTTTACAGACTCTTCCACCCCACAGGCAGCAGGACCGGTTCCATCAACGACTAGGGTGACGGCGTCTCCACGTGCTAGACCACCACCCTTGGTGTCCCATCAGGAAAGGGAACCAGTACAAGATCTTCCGTCATCTGACAATGAGGAGGTGGAACAAGAAGAGGCGGAAGTCCAATCTGATCATGGGGACGATGTGGACTAGATAGCTTCTTCCCCAGCCTAGCCTGAACCTACAAGCTCTGACTCACCTCCTGCAGACATAGGAGGGTTCCACAATCTAGTAGAAAGAGCGGCTAAAAGGTTCCATATGACTATGGAATCTCATGAAACTGACTGTTTTCTTTATGATTTTAAGGACCCGATTATGAAGACAACCAGGTCCATTCCCATTATTGAGCACATATGGGAGCAGGGTCTGCAAATAATGCGAACACCAGCCTCAGTATTGGTGGTTGTGCAAGACTGGATAAGAAGTATAAGGCCCCATCAGCGGCACCAGCTTGCCTTATTGCCTTACAGGTCAACCCAAGCCGGATTCGGTGGTCACTCAGGCAGCACAGAAAAATGCTAGAAACCCATCCTCACAGGTGACAGCTCCACAAGATAAGGAGGGTAGGAAACTGGACAGTATTGGGAAACGGTTCTCTACCACCTCAGCCATGACGGTGAAAGTGGCAAACTCAATTGTGCTGTTAGGGAGATATAACAGGCAGTTGTGGGCTGACATTGCTCTGTACCTCTCCGAGCTACCAGACGACACGAAAGAAGAGGTTCAATCCCTACTCAGAGCGCCAAACATCGGCTTCTGAACTGATTGACCGTGCTATGGATATAGCAATGACTGGTTTTAGGCAGCTGGCTGGGGCAGCAGCATTGCGGAGGCAGGGGTGGCTCAAAGCTACCTCATTTAGACAGGAGGTACAAGCTAAAGTCCTCGACATGCTTTACGACGGACAACACCTATTTGGGGAGAAAATCGATAAGGCCCTGCAAGAGATAAAGGATACGGCAAGAGCACTGGGCACACTTCAATTCAGAAATCAGTCCTTTCGAGGGAACAGGGGCAGAGGTCAATCCTCTTATAGAGGAAACCATCAAAACCGGTCCTCCTATTCATATAATCAAGGCCGGTCACAGTTCCAGTCACGACAGCAGCAACAAGGTCGGCAGACCTCTTATGGAAAATCCAACTATAGAGGGAAGAATCAAAAGAAAACCACTGGCGGACGATAATGACCTTTTCCAGCAGCCAGTCCCTCCACCATCTCATTCTTTTAAAATTGGAGGAAATCTAACCAACTACTACCACAATTGGAAAGCAATTACAACCGACCGATGGGTGCTGCAATGGATACAATTTGGACACTCCATAGAATTCAAAACAATTCCCCTGACAACCCCTCCTTGTATAATGCACCACAGCAACATGCAATTGCTCCTTCAAGAAATCTCCTCTATTTAAACAAGCATTTACAATGCAATGGTCTCAGCAATATTATTGGTAGAGCTATTGGTATTGCTCATTATATTTTTTTTATTTTTGTATCCCTAAATAAATGGCATTTTTTTTTTTTTTTTAATTTTTGAAAACCTTTATTTCACGAGTGCACACAGCTATTCAGCCTGACATCCCGGAGGCAAGGCAGCATAGTAAACAGAGCATAATAGTGCAGATCAGGTACAGCAGGAAATTACAGGTTTATTTTATATTTTATAACAATAAAGAAAACGTCAACCGGCGCCGAAGAGTGGCAATGGGAAAAGAATACAGCAAGGAATATAGGGCCAGGAGGAGAAAGAAACAAGCATTTCAGAAGTACAGAAGAGTAGAGGATGGTAAGAGGGGGGAGGGGAGAAACAGGATTTCCCAGGTATCGTATACAGTCGGTGTCATAGGTCACAGTGACAGGTGCTCATCCAATGTGGCAGGCTCGGGCGGTAGACACACATCACCCCGGTAAGAGTTCCAGGCGCCCCACACCCTGTTCCATTTGTTGGGTTTACCCCTGGCAACATAAACAGTCTTCTCCCGGAGCATACACCAGTCCATGTTGGCCTTCCACTGCACCACCAAGGGTGCCGTATTGGCCCCCCACTTTTGAGCGATGTCTCTCTTGGCCACCATATTGCCTAGGGTCACCCACTGAGTTTGGGCTGTGTTGTGATCTGTCGGCTCCCAAATATTGAGGAGGCACCTACGGGCTTCCGCCGCAATCACCACACCCGACACTTCGCTCATGACCCTGTGAATCCTCCTCCAGTAGGACGCTATGGCCGGACATTCCCACAGGATGTGTAAAAGTAGCGAGGGCACCACAGCCTCGACGACATAGGCCGTCGGGCGAGTAGCCCATGTGTATTAGGCGGGGGCCAGTAACGTATACCCTGTGCAGGATTTTAAATTGGACCAGACGTAGCCGGGATGAGATGGCAACCTCCTTAGGGGAGGACACTGCACTCTGCCAGTCCTCCTCGTCGATCTCCAGGCCAGAAGCCACCCACTGGTCTCGTAGCCCAAGGAGTAGGTCAGTGCGAACATTAATTAGTTTTTTGTAGGACAGCGAGATTGCGCTATCGGGCATATGGCCGTCCAGCACTCTGTCCTCCAGCGGTGAGCTTTCCGGGATGTCTTCCCCAGGGGTCATAGCGGAGATCAGGGCGTGCCTCAGCTGTGCATATCGAAAGAACTCCGAATCTCCCAGCTGGTACTCAGTCTGTAGCTGGGGGAAGGTCTTAATAGTCCCCTTGGAAATCACGTCCTCCACCCTGGTGATGCCAATAAGGTCCCACTTGTCAAAGCCCTTGGTGTGCCATAGCCTGCCCAACATATCGGATTCATACAGGGGAGTGAAACCGGTCAGTCTGCCCTGCCATCCCTGCACCCTGGTGATCGAACGCCAGATAGAGACTGCCGTCTTGGTGGGACCGGACATACGCCGATCCAGAGATCTGGAGTAAAGGGCTCGGTAATAATTACTTCCGCTCATGAGCCACCTGTCCATAGCGTAACCGGGGCTATTTACCGGCCCATAAAACCCGTGATTGAGTGCTGCAAGCTGGGAGGCCCAATAGTATCTACGTACATCCTGCAGTGCTATGCCCCCGTCATACCACGGGAGCGTAAGCTTTGTGATTGCCACCCGAGGGCGGCCATCCCAGAGCAGGGCCCGCTGAAGACTCTCAACTTCCCGGAAGTATCGGGCCGGCACCGGGTCTTGGGTGTTTTGTAGGGCATACAGGAATCTGGGTAAGGACATCATTTTAAACCGGGCCGCTCGGCCAAGTAGGGAGAGCGGGAGCTTACGCCAACCCTCCACATCGCGTCGGAGGCGCTGCAGTGGGGGGAGCAAGTTCTGGTCGTAGCGAACCTTTGGGTTCCCAGAGATGTAGATCCCTAGGTACTTAAAGCCCTGTGTGGCCACCTGGATGTTGCAGCCTCTAGGGAGGCGCGGCATGTCCCCTTTCAACACGTATAGGGAGGACTTGGCCCAATTAATAATCAGGCCAGAGTATCTCCCAAAGTGTTCAAGCACGTCGCAGGCGACGATGAGGGACTGGTATGGGGATGTCAGATATAGGAGGATGTCGTCCGCGTAGAGGGAGATACGGTCCTCGAAGTCCGGTGCCCAGGTGATACCGTGGAGGTCGGGGTGGAAGCGCAGAGTGGCCGCCAAGGGCTCAAGAGCCAGGGCAAATAGTAGAGGTGACAAGGGACAGCCCTGCCTGGTACCCCTGTAGAGGACAAAGGACGTCGACAGGCGACCATTCACAGATACATTAGCCATTGGGCTGGCATAAAGGAGTTTCACCCAGCTGAGGAAGACCGGGCCAAACCCGAACTTAGCTAACACCGCCCAGAGATAATTCCACTTGATGGAGTCAAACGCCATGGTGGCATCGAGAGACGCCAGCACGGCTGGCTCCGTAAGAGTATGCGCCCTAGCCAGGGCGCCGTGAAGCCGTCTCAAATTGAGGGCAGTGTTACGTGCGGGATAAAGCCCGACTGGTCCGGATGCACCAGGTCGGCAATAACCCCAACCAGTCGGTTAGCCAGCAATTTGGCGAGGACCTTTGGTTCGGTGTTCAGTAGGGAAATAGGCAGATATGAACGACACACGTCCCTTGGTTTACCGTCCTTGTGGATGACCACGATAGTGGCCACCCTCTGATCAAGGGGGAGAACGCCGGCGTCCCTCGCCTCTAGGAACATAGCACGGAGACGCGGGGAGACCACATCGGGCCGTATCTTATAGAGCTCAGCCGGGATTCCATTGGGACCCGGTGCCTTGCCAGATCTCAGGGAGCGGATCGCAAGGGCGATCTCGTCAGAAGTGATGTCCCTGTCCAAATAATCGCGGTCCTCCTCTGTGAGACAGGGAAGATCCACGGTCGAGAGAAGTGCCGCCGAGTCGGCCTCTGTGCAGTCAGAGGAGGAGGTGTAAACACCCCTGAAATAATCGGCAAACGACTCTGCAATGGCAGAGGGGTCGGTGACAGGGGTGCCATCCGCGCCCATGATCTCAGGTACAACCCGACTGGCCAGCTCCTTCCTGTCCAACCAGGCCAACAGTTTGCCAGCCTTGTCCCCCACGTCATAGATACGGCCCTGCTGTTCCCTAGCCAGGGTCTGGGCGGCATTCGTAGCGAGATCACGGTACTCCAGTTGCTTTAGGGAAAGCGCATGGAGGAGGTCTGGGTTAGGGTCAGGGTCCAGTTGGGCGTCGAGGGCCAAGATCTCTTCCTCGATACAGAGGAGATCGGCGTCTCTGTTTCGACGGGCCTCCGCTATCAAAGCAAATGCCTCGCCTCTCAGGACGGTCTTGAAAGCCTCCCACAGGGTCGCACCCGACCGAACCCTCGTTCTCAGAGAAGTACAGGTCTATTGCCTTGGCTAGTAGCGCACGGGTCTTTGGGTTACGAAAGTACCAGGGGTTGACCGTTGCCGGTCGCACCGACAAAGCAATACCGAAATCAAAGGAGACCAGGAGCGGTGAGTGGTCAAACTCCACGCGCCAGAAAACGAGCCTCAGACACGGCCGTAGCGTGAGCTGCCAAGGTAAGGATGTAATCTATACGGGACAAGCTACCATGTGCGCCGGACAGGAAGGAGTAATGACGAAGCGTAGGGTGTAAGAGTCTCCAACTATCCACAAGGCCCATTGAGTCTATAAATGAGGGCAGCCACAATTGTGAGTGGCGAAGATCTCTAGATGGTTGTCGGTCCAAAGTGCCAGAACAGACGGAATTGAAGTCACCCCCAACAATAAGTAAGCCATCAGGAAGAGCTAAAATGGCGCCACCAAGGTCCTGGAACGTGTTGGTCTGTAGACCAGGCGGGACGTAAACCGAAAGTAGGATGAGGGTCCTCCCCTCCCACCGCCCAGCCACCGCTGCGTAGCGTCCTCTATCATCTATCGTAGTGACGTCAATCTCCAGCGGCAGGGAAGCCCAGACAAGAACGCCCGCCCCCCGAGAGCCTGAAGTGAACCCCGAGTGTGCCACCATCTTGTACCCCTTGCGATTGAGCGCCTTACATGAGTTCCCAATCAAATGGGTTTCCTGCAGAAAAACCACATCAGGCATGTGACGCTTAAGCATTTGAAGCACAATTCCCCGTTTGATTCGGTCACCCAACCCGTTGACATTCCAACTGATAACTTTTAATTTCTTACCCCCCATCATCGTGGCACCCTCCCCTCCCCTACCCGGCCCGAGAGACCCCTGCAGAATCAAAAGTACAACAATATACATCACCCATTGCCGAAAGAAAGAAAACAAAAGCACTCTAAGAGACATTCGAACTTGTCCCAAAACACCCCCCACCCTGCACCCCTGCAGCAGACTAAAAAGCCCCCCCCCAACCAGCAGTGTGCCTGTCGCCCCATTAACTAGTCTACAGAAAGCCCCAAGAGGAGTAAGGATTCCCCGCGGACACCCCCCCCCGCCGCCCCCCATGAAACGACAGGAGCTCAAATTGCTATTACACTGAAAAAGGAGACGAATGTCACATATAGCAGGACCACCAACCGCCAGTGTCCACTTGGTAGAGCCAGTTCTCACAAATCTGCGCCACCAGCCGCGCCCCCTTCGCCATTCTCCCGGTCGTCGCTTCGCTGTGGTAGGGTGTCGAGCCATTCGCTTACGTTGTCCGGAAAGTCAAAAAACATCGCACGGCCGTCGTGCTTGACCCGTAACTTGGCCGGGAACATCGAGTACTTAAATCCCATGTCCCTCAGTCGCCGTTTCACTCCTCCGTAGCTCTGGCGCTGTCTCTGTACCGCTCTGGTAAAGTCAGGGTAGAAATTCACCTCTGAGTTCTGGTACTGTAGCGGTCCATGCCTCCTGGACGCCTGTAGAATTGCGTCCCGGTCCCTGAAGTTGAGGAACCTAGCAATGATGGGTCGAGGTGCCGCTCCCGTCTTTGGCGGGCCACCTGGCACCCGATGTGCTCGCTCCACCGAGAAGAATTTGCTCAACCCGGGGGGAGTAAGATGGTTCTGAATCAGGTCCTCAACGAACAGGTCCGCCGATGCATCCTCCGACCCTTCCGGAACGCCAATGATGCGGACGTTCTGTCGCCTGGCACGACCTTCATAGTCGTCCAGTCTCCTGAAAACTTGGTCTGAGGCGAGTCGTAGGGTCCGGACCTCGGTTTGCAGGTCCGAGACGTCGGTGGTAAGGCTCGAGGCTTTCAAGTCCAGTGATTTCACGCGATCGTTGGTTTTACCCAGATCGGCTCTGATGAGGGTGAGATCCACTGCCAGCGTGTCCACCTTGTGGGTCAAGACCTCATGCTGTTTCTGCATTTCTTCTCGGATGCCCGAGATGGCCCCCATAACATCGCTGAGGGTGGGTTCGGACCCATCCGGCGAGCCCGATGCAGGGATGTCCTTAGCAGAGGCTCCCGGCGCAGGCGATATGCAGAGTTGAGCATATCTGTCAATCCTGTTCTGCTGCACTTGGGACTTGCCTCGAACTCCTTTGTTCGCTGTCTTGTCCGGGTCGCCCTTGCCCGCCATGTTGGGTCCGATGAGACCGTGGGGCCACCACACACAGCTCCGAGCCCAAGGTGCGCCGAACCGAGGATGTAAAGCAGAGGTGTAGCAAAGTCCAGTGGTAGATGGCACAGTGGTATAAGAAACTCCGCAAGTGGAGATCACCACCCAGCACTACGCATCCCAAGCCTGCGGAGTGGCGGAGACCGAGGAGACAATGGCGCTTCCTTGGCAAGGGGCATCACACGACGTAGCTCAGCGTAGGAATCTCCGATTCGAACGCGGGAGGCAGTTCCCGCATCAGTGACCCGTCAGCATTCAGAATCCACCTACGTGGAACAGGATTTCGAGCAGGATTATTGCGGAGGGCCGGAGGGTCTGCGGAGCTCCGAGCTTACGCGGCCATCTTGATTGCCCGCGAAGCTCCTCCCTCAAATAAATGGCATTGTTATTTCTATTGGCATTAGTTTTTTTTTTTTTGCATATGTGATTCCTATTGCATTAGCAGAGAGAGAGGTAGAGAGAGAGAGAGAGGTAGAGAGAGAGAGAGAGGTAGAGAGAGAGAGGTAGAGAGAGAGAGGTAGAGAGAGAGAGGTAGAGAGAGAGAGGTAGAGAGAGAGAGGTAGAGAGAGAGAGGTAGAGAGAGATAGAGAGAGAGAGAGGTAGAGAGAGAGAGAGGTAGAGAGAGAGAGAGGTAGAGAGAGAGAGAGAGAGGTAGAGAGAGAGAGAGGTAGAGAGAGAGAGAGAGAGGTAGAGAGAGAGAGAGGTAGAGAGAGAGAGAGGTAGAGAGAGAGAGGTAGAGAGAGAGAGAGGTAGAGAGAGAGAGAGGTAGAGAGAGAGAGAGAGAGGTAGAGAGAGAGAGAGGTAGAGAGAGAGAGAGAGAGGTAGAGAGAGAGAGAGGGAGAGAGAGAGAGAGGTAGAGAGAGAGAGAGGTAGAGAGAGAGAGAGAGGTAGAGAGAGAGAGAGGTAGAGAGAGAGAGAGGTAGAGAGAGAGGTAGAGAGAGAGAGGTAGAGAGAGAGGTAGAGAGAGAGAGGTAGAGAGAGAGAGGTAGAGAGAGAGAGGTAGAGAGAGAGAGGTAGAGAGAGAGAGGTAGAGAGAGAGGTAGTGAGAGAGAGGTAGTGAGAGAGAGGTAGTGAGAGAGAGGTAGTGAGAGAGAGGTAGTGAGAGAGAGGTAGTGAGAGAGAGGTAGTGAGAGAGAGGTAGTGAGAGAGAGGTAGTGAGAGAGAGGTAGTGAGAGAGAGGTAGTGAGAGAGAGGTAGTGAGAGAGAGGTAGTGAGAGAGAGGTAGTGAGAGAGAGGTAGTGAGAGAGAGGTAGTGAGAGAGAGGTAGTGAGAGAGAGGTAGTGAGAGAGAGGTAGTGAGAGAGAGGTAGTGAGAGAGAGGTAGTGAGAGAGAGGTAGTGAGAGAGAGGTAGTGAGAGAGAGGTAGTGAGAGAGAGGTAGTGAGAGAGAGGTAGTGAGAGAGAGGTAGTGAGAGAGAGGTAGTGAGAGAGAGGTAGTGAGAGAGAGGTAGTGAGAGAGAGGTAGTGAGAGAGGTAGTGAGAGAGAGGTAGTGAGAGAGAGGTAGTGAGAGAGGTAGTGAGAGAGGTAGTGAGAGAGGTAGTGAGAGAGGTAGTGAGAGAGGTAGTGAGAGAGGTAGTGAGAGAGGTAGTGAGAGAGGTAGTGAGAGAGGTAGTGAGAGAGGTAGTGAGAGAGGTAGTGAGAGAGGTAGTGAGAGAGGTAGTGAGAGAGAGAGGTAGTGAGAGAGAGAGGTAGTGAGAGAGAGAGGTAGTGAGAGAGAGAGGTAGTGCGAGAGAGAGGTAGTGCGAGAGAGAGGTAGTGCGAGAGAGAGGTAGTGCGAGAGAGAGTGAGGTAGTGCGAGAGAGAGTGAGGTAGTGCGAGAGAGAGTGAGGTAGTGCGAGAGAGAGTGAGGTAGTGCGAGAGAGAGTGAGGTAGTGCGAGAGAGAGTGAGGTAGTGCGAGAGAGAGTGAGGTAGTGCGAGAGATAGAGAGAGTGTGAGGTAGTGCGATAGATAGAGAGAGTGTGAGGTAGTGCGATAGATAGAGAGAGTGTGAGGTAGTGCGATAGATAGAGAGAGTGTGAGGTAGTGCGATAGATAGAGAGAGTGTGAGGTAGTGCGATAGATAGAGAGAGTGTGAGGTAGTGCGATAGATAGAGAGAGTGTGAGGTAGTGCGATAGATAGAGAGAGTGTGAGGTAGTGCGATAGATAGAGAGAGTGTGAGGTAGTGCGATAGATAGAGAGAGTGTGAGGTAGTGCGGTAGATAGAGAGAGAGAGTGAGGTAGTGCGGTAGATAGAGAGAGTGTGAGGTAGTGCGGTAGATAGAGAGAGAGAGTGAGGTAGTGCGGTAGATAGAGAGAGAGAGTGAGGTAGTGCGGTAGATAGAGAGAGAGGTAGTGAAAGGGTGAGGGAGAGGGATGTCGCCCCTTCATGCGGACCCCCCCCATGATGTTTTCAGACCGGATATTACCTCGACCTAAAAAAGAGCGCTACGCACCACGCCGGCAACCTTAAAACTGAAAAAAGGTGCTATGTCTGTCGCTGTTTAGAAAGGCCTTGTTTGCAGGTTCTGCTGAAGCCACACATGTCAGCACTCGCGAGACTAGCGCAAGGCTGCCTGTGGGAAGAGAAATGAGCAAGGATGCCTCGAGACCAGGCACAGATGGGCGATGCTGGGTGCCAGGAGAGAAGGGTGGGATAGAAGGAAGGCTCGGAAGACAAGGGGGGAAGGAGAGATACAAGCAGGAGGGAAGAAACGTGAAACAAGGCGGGAGAGAAAAGGTGGCTGAAAAGAAGAGTACGGAGAATGAGAAAGGGTTTAATCAATGAAGGTATGGAGGGAAAGAGGAATTTGAAGAAGGGTGGAACAGAGTCATGGAGGCAAAGGGGATGAAAGGTTAGACTCAAGGGAGACAGGAAGGAGGAAATGATAGGAAGGATGGGGAAGAGAGAAGGGAGAAGGGAGGAGAAGAGAGAAGGGTGAACGAAAACCTCTGGTTTGGAGAAGTGGGTGAATGACTTTTATTGAAAGGTGGCCTTTTTTATGCACAAGGTTGCAGCACGGTTTCTCTCTTCTGGGTAAATTATCTTGCAACTTCACCTGGGCACTTAGCAGCCATCCCGTGACGTGGAAGAAAACAAGCCCACGTTGACAAGTTGTGACCGTCGTTTTTTTGTCGAGTACCTCCTATCACTTACAATTTAAGAAATACATCTGAGCCAGAACTGTAGCGAGGAGGGGCGCACTGCAAGTCCCCAACAGTGGTTATGTCATCCACGGCCCAGACTTCTCGTGCACATATGGATGCAACGAAGGGCACAAACTTCGAGCACAGTTGATCCGAACACGAAGCACCAGAGGACGTAAATGGCACAGGTTGATCCAGACACGAAGCACCGGCAGATCCAAGCTCGAACTGCTGGTTGATGCAAATTATTAGCACCAGTCGACATCGAGCCGATGTACCAGTCTGCACACGCTTGAGCCTCCGGATACAAGTTACATGCTGAAGTTGAAACAAGCTCCATACGCCTGTTGATATGAGTTATATACATCAGTTGACAAGCTCCTTGCACCGGTTGATATAAGCTCGATTCACCAGTCGGCACAAGCCTCCGGGTAATGCAAGTTATATGCATCAGAGGCATTAGCTTTATGTGTCAGTTGCCATAAGCCTGGCGCAGTACTTCTGTTCAACATGCGCAGGGGGCTTTAAAGTGTACACTAAAAAGAAGTCACTCTTGGAAATAAATGACCTTAAGACAGTTTTCCGGCTGTTGTTGCTGTTGCAATAAATCAAGGGAAGAGGCAGCAGTCCCCGTCTAACTGCCCTTGTTTCAGCCTCCAAATGCACCGGAGGCATAGAGCTGCCCCGTGCTCCCTGGGTTGGGATAGCTGCACACTCTCCCCCCACACCCGGTTAATGTAAACATCTCGCGCACGCAGTTTATAAACGCCCCCATCCACGCACAGAGGAGATAAACCGAGGTAACTCGGGACAGACACGCGTACAGAAGCGATCTGTCTGCCGGCACCGGGCGACTGTCTGCCCGCACCGGGCTCAAGCGCGCGACTGTCTGGAGGACACGTGCTTCCTCCCACCCCGAGCCGAGGGCGGCCACACACCAGGGAATAGAGCACACCGCTGAAGGCGCCCCGTGCAGACGCCGTCCGTGAGGCTGCACCCCGCCGTGGGAGAGGTGCCCTCAGAGGTCTGTGAAGTGGATCTGAAACCACTTTAATGACCATTACACACAGGGCTGTGCTCAGCTCCCATTTGTAAGTTGGGGAACAAAAGGTTTATTTTAGGACCGAGATGCTTGGCTAGCACAACTCCAGACGCTAATCTGCTTTCAATTACCGTGACACTTTCCCCCGAGGGATCAAATCCTCTGGCACACCGCTATGCCTTCGATTATGGGAAGAGCGGGGAACGCAGGGGGGTCTGGCAGCGGTGTGCATCCTGCGCCTAACACTGGGGCGTCATCTAGCGCCACTCGATGGGCCAAGGGCTGGCGAGGCTCTGCCTACTCCCCGTACCACACGTACATGCCGCGGTCCCCAGCTTCACTCAGGGGTGTACCTCACTCCCCTATAGCGCAAGGGTCCCCTCAACCCTCCATGGAATCATCACATTTTGCAGAGGGCCCCATTAATTTAAGTGATGCCACTGGCTTCACCTGACACACTTACACCCTCCCCTACTAACCCCGACCACAGCCCCCAATATTCCCATGTACAAATGAGGGAAGATGAAAAGAGCAGCGCTGCTTGCGCTCTCAGTCTTCCACGGTACCCTGTTCATTATAGCTGCTCTGGCATCCTGCGCATCAACGAGCACCCGCCTGACGAGAGCAGCCTGTGCATATAAATCATTTAACCAGCAACTACGCCCTGTCTTACACAAGCATGTCTTTTAACCAACCTTTGAACAATTTTTAAGACAAACACCCAGAAACCGAAATATGTTCTCTTTCAGCATTCCATTCTGCAACTTCACACCAGCAGCAGTTTTTGGGGAGCGGACTTCTGCGCGAGCCTGTAGGTGCTCAGAGAGACAGCTGCAAAATGGCGGCTGCAAGCTTCCGATTTTTTTCAGAATTGGGTGCGTGGTTTTGCTGTCCTGAGTGACGGACGACATCACTGTCTAAAGAACAGCAAAACTTATGCCCCCAAATCCTCCAATGGCTGGCCTCCGTTTAGGAAGCCAGCCAATGGGAGAGAGGCAAAAACCGAGGCTGGACAAATAGTCCACATAACAAACATTAAATCTCAGACTTCCTATTACCTCGACCTAAAAAAGGAGCAATAGAGCGAGTACCATTAGCTCACAGAGGGAAGGGATTTTACTCCCGCTTCTTCCTGACCCAAAAGGAGAAGAAATGGAGGCCCATATTGGATCTCAGGGCAATCGACGCATTCTTGAAGAGTCAATCGTTTCGCATGGTGACGATACAGGAGATCTTGGGACTCTTGGAGGAGGGGGATTTCATGACGTCGTTAGATCTACAAGACGCGTACTTTCACATCACTGTCCACAAACGTCACAGGAAATTCCTCAGATTTGCAGTGGCAGGTCAACACTACCAATTCTGTGTCCTACCCTTTGGCCTCAAGTCTGCGCCCAGGATTTCCACCAAATGCCTCTCCCCGGTTGCAGCTTTCCTCAGGCAGCATGGACACCAAGTCTTCCCATATTTGGACGACTGGCTGCTAAATACGCCATCTCTAGCAGACGCAACTGCATCCTCCAACGCCTGTCTGAATCTCTTCAGACATCTGGGTTTGACACTCAACCACGAGAAATCCACTTTGCAAACCTCCCGCGTCATTACCTTTCTCGGGGCGACGTTGGATACGGTAAATGCGAAGGCATTCCCATCTCAGGAGAGGAAACACAAGCTCGTCTCTCTGGTTGCGTCAGTGGCCTCAAAGAAGACTTTACCAGTCTGTACATTCAAATCACTCTTAGTGCGGTATAAGCAGGATGCACGAGGACATCATCCCTGTCGTCAGGATGCAGCCGCTGCAAGAGGCTCTGTCAAGTCAGTGGACTCAATGCTCTGGATCCTTCGAGGACCGCATTGTGAACACACAGCAAATGACCAAGGCACTGCACTGGTGGAGGTCGCTCAAGAACCTTTCACAAGGGTTGCCGTTTCTGCTCCCGGCAGCTCCGCACGTAATAACGGATGCTTCTCTGGAGGGTTGGGGAGCAGTCCTTCAGGAATTACAGATCAGTGGCAAGTGGACAAATCAGGAAAAACAGCTTCATATCAACCTTCTGGAGCTGAGCGCGGTTTTCCTAACCCTGCAGGCTTTCATACCACTGATCAAGAACTCCCCAGTGCTCGTCAGGACCGACAACACCACGACGATGCACTACTTGAACAAACAGGGAGGGACGCTTTCGCTCACACTCACTATCTCGCGAATCGCAAAAGATCTGGAATTGGCTTGTTCTCCACAACATCTCATTAAAAGCGGAGTACATCCCAGGCAAGGACAATGTCATAGCAGATGCACTGAGCAGGCAGAGGTCTCTGTCCCACGAATGGGACCTTGACATGGAAATGGTAGCTTACATCTTTTCGGTGTGGGGAACACCGCAGATCGACCTGTTTCCGACCAGGGAGAACGCCAAATGCCAAAACTACGCAAGTTTGCATCCCCAGTCAAGGTCCCTCGGAAATGCATGGCGCAACGTATTTGCTTGCGCATTTCCGCCATTTCCAATGATCCCCAGGGTCCTCAGGAAAATGAAGGCAGAGCCTTGCACTCTGATTCTGATTGCCCCAATCTGGCCGAGACAGCACTGGCTCACGGTCCTTCATCGCCTCTCACTGCCACCGCCAATCCGCCTGCTTCAACATCCATCTCTGCTCACGATGAGCAACAAGCAGGTTCAACATCCGGATCTGAAATCTCTCAGGTTATCTGCTGGGCTCCCGAGTACCGAGAGTTCAGTAAACTGAGCATTCCGCAGGAGAGTAAAGACGTCCTAGCCAAGGCAAGAGCAGACAGTACTAACCAGACCTATTCCCTGAAGTGGAAACGTTTTTGTGTATGGTGTGCGGACAACAGTCTACGTCACTTCCGCACCTCTCCGGAACAAATATTACCCTATCTGCTACATACAGTCGAGTTTGGCCCATGCATCCATTAGAGTACATCTGGCTGCAATTTCAAGGTTTGAAAGAACATTGAAAAGACCCTCCCTCTGCTCCAATAGACTGATAAAACAGTTCCTCAAGGGACTTTACAGATCCTTTCCTCGGCCACGGATAATTCCTCCAACATGGCATCTCAATGTGGTTCTCAACCAATTGATGAAACTCCCTTTTGAACCCATCCATAGGGCGGATATCAAATATCTTTCATGGAAGATAGCCCTTCTACTTGCATAAGCAAGAAGGGTCAGTGAATTACAGGCTCTTTCCATACAAGACCCTTTCATGCAGTTTAAGGGTGACTGAGTGGTTCTCCGAACTAATCCTCAGTTCATTCCTAAAGTCCCGTCGGACTTCCACTTAAATGAGCCAGTAATCCTCGGTTCTTTTTCACCAAATCCCAGCAATTCAGCCGAAAGATCTCTGCGCTCATTGGACCTTAGGAAGTGTCTGAAGTTTTATATTGACAAAACTAACAATTTCAGGAAATCCACTCAGCTATTCATAGCCTTCAGTAGACCACGGAAGGGTATGCCACTTTCAAAACAAAGTATTTCAAGATGGATATCTTTGGCAATTGCCTTTTGTCATGAGAGAGCTGGACGGCCATTGCCAGCAAAAGTCGGAGCTCACTCTACAAGAGCTGTGTCCACTTCTGCGGCACTTTATGCAGGGGTGCCAGTTCTGGATATCTGCAGAGCGGAACTTGGAAGTCGCCGCATACCTTCACCAGGCACTACTGCCTGGATACACAGCTGATGAAGGATGCGTCTGTGGGACAAGCAGTGTTACGCCATCTGTTTCAGTAAGGTGAGCCTTCCTCTATCCCTCCATCCTTTACTGGTATGCACATTCTGTTATAATGTTTCCGGTTAATGGGTATCGATTATCCATAGTTGCATGATACGTATTATTGGATGACTTGTATATGTTATTCCACCAGAAATGTGCACAATGTATTGCTTGCTACTCTGATTCAGGCATATGAATCTATGAAAGACACCCCGAATACTGGATAAGAAATGCGTTACTTAACCTGTAACGGCAGTTATCCAGTATTGGTGTCTTTCATAGATTCACATGCAACCCTCTCGCCTCCCCTGGAAGGACTCACCGATCTCTCTATCAGTGCTATGCCTACCTAGCTTGGTGCGTACGAAAATCTGAGAGACTGAGGCTCCCGACAGGAAGGTTCTAGAGGGAGGTGTTATCTGATTGGCTCTCTTCTAGAGTTTGGTCCTTTTTACAAAAGGACAGATATAGGCTACTAAGGTGGGACCCTTAGGCCTACTTCTCTCTATGTATGTCTATAGGACATTACTTTTCTATATACCGGAGACTCCCGTCTCGACGACGGGGAATGATTCAGGCATGTGAATCTATGAAAGACACCAATACTGGATAACTGCAGTTACAGATAAGTAACGCATTTCATATCCACCTGTCCCCAAATTGTGGTGTCTGTGCAGTATGTATTTTGTGGATGTATGTCGTGGATCTGGGTGGCCTAATCATGCACGACAACACGCAACCTGGCCTCTCCCCCTCTCCATATCTCCTGGCCTACGCATATTTACCTAGGAATTTTGCCTCGCGTTGCGCCTCCTCAGAGTAGTCTAATAGCTTGGCTTTTAGCAGACCAGTGGTTTCCGGATCGCCAGTTACATATAACTGCGTCTCAAGTTACTTTATGTTAGCCTCTAGGGATGCGAGAGTGCCTCTTATGGCCTTCAATACTACTGCCTGACAGGCTATCGATCTTATGTCGTGACAATTAAGCATGAACCAGCCTTGATTTCCTACCATCATTAAGCCCTCTAACATTCCAAGTTAGACAGTTTAAAGTATTATCGGACATATGTGTGTCGTTTTCTCAGTCTTACATGGATAGCAACGACGTGACATATTCCCACCAAAAATGACATTGGATAGACACCAAATTACATTTGTACAGGCATTTAACAACGAAACAAACCCCCCCCCCCCCCCCCCCCCCTCCACCCACTCTAACCACTCTAACCCTCCAATCAGGTTGTAGATTACCCACCCCAAATGCAGAGAAGTTCAAACAATAACTCATCAAAATAGGGAATCTTCCCATGGGGGCGTAGCATTGCCAGCGAACTACCTTGTGTTGTACAAGGTGGCTGGGAATTCTGCGGATGACTCAATATGTCCAAGGCCACAGCAGTTCGGAATAGTGAAAGTCAGCGTGGCGAGGGGCAACACAATTAGTATTCACAATTAAATCAATACGTTCCTGGGCCCTAAATTCTAGCAGTGTAACATGGCCAATATGCATGAAATACGATACCCAGATCAGTCATTATCGCCGAGATGACCTCCCGCCGCCTCTGTGACTCCATAATTTCCTTTGTTCTTCTTCCCTCATACATGCTTGGCGAATTTCAGTGCGGACTTTGCGTCTGTAAAAAAAAAAGTGGGCAGTTCCATCAAACGACACTTTTAACTTTGCTGGATATAGCAGGGAATATGGGATCTGTGCCTGCAAAAGAACGCATTTTGCCAGGAGGAATTCCCGTCTCGCCGCCTGCACCGCTGAAGTGAAATCCGGGTAGAACGAGATATTATTTCCTTTGTGTGTGATCTGGCCCTTTTCTCTAGCCATCCTCAGGACGTGGTCTCTGTCCTGATAATTCAAAAGTTTCGCTATTATAGGCCTGGGCAGCGAACCAACAGGGGGTTTCTGTCCCAGCGATCTGTGCGCTCTCCCCACCACAAAAACTGCAGAGAGGTGTGGATCAAATAGTTCATGCAGCAGATCAGTGATGTAGGCATCAATTTTAGATATGGTGGTCGTCTTCGGAATTCCAGCTACGCGAAGGTTGGTGCGTCGCGATCTCTCCTCTAAATCATCATTTTTCCCCTCTGATGTCCCCTAGCAGTTTGTCCATATGTAGCAGCTGCTCCATAGTCTCAACCTGGAACTCATGGAAGTCCGTATGGATGTTTTCCAGTGCATCATGTGGTGACACCTGCGACTTGACAGTCCAGCTGTGACGTCAAGGTATCCAGTTTTGTATCTATTTTGCGGAGACTAGATCGCATCTCCAGCATGAGTGTTCTCAGATCCTCTCCTTGATCTACCGCAGGTGAGTCGTGCTGGCCCTCACAGCTTTGGTTGTTTAGCGTCCTGCTTGCCCATAGCGACAGTGACTTCTGACGTTCTGTAGGGATAATAAATCAAGACAGACCTGGCAAATTCCAGGGGGCCTCAGTGTCACGTCCCCTGGTCATCTTGAGACACAATGGTGTCTCCTGTGGCTTCGCCCCTCCCCCCCCGACACTCGCAGTCTCTCCGCTATGCCCCGCAGTGTCTGCAGTTCATGACCTGATCAAGCCAGGATATGCCTCCAGTGCTCGAGATCGCGGTCTGGCAACTCTCAAGCAAATAGTCAGGGCCCCACAGTAATATTAGCGGCGAAGAATAAAGCTGATCTCCCACCGGGCCTCTGCAATGGCGGCAGCACGTCCGGGTCCACCATCCACCACGGACTGGTAAGAACAGATAATAAGAAAAGGTCCTGCCAGTCTCAGTTCACCCTATCGATAGCGCTGTCCTGGCTCCCCCACAGGCAAATGACCACTCATCAACACTGCAACAGCAGAGGGCACCAGTGCCGAAAAGCAACACCACCGCGTCCCCCCTGTCAGTCGTCCCTCAAAGGGCTGCCTCACAGAGCCCGCAACGTATCCAGCGTCGACAAGCCTTCACCATAGGCGCTCCACTCATGAACCAGACAAGTTCTGGACACGGCGGCCCCACAGGCCAAGCAATGATTCTGGGCAATATTTACATGCGCCACAAAATGGCGGCCCTAAGCCCACCTGCAGATTGTCTTCAGGCGCCAGTGCTCGCATGCAGGAGGTACCTGCACCTCGGGGGTGTATGTGCTCCCTCCAGCCTACACAGCGCAGCACCCAAGTCTCGCTACACAATCACGGGTAGAATCTTTCAGTAGATGCGTATGCATCAACCACGGCCTGCGGCGGTCCCGCCTGCAGCGTCCCCCCAGTGCTCTTGCACTGGGGGCACTCCTGCAGATCATCTCCACTCATCGCTCTCTCCTGTCCGGTGGCGGGCTGGTCCTCAAAAGCTCCATTCACTTTACCAGCGGGGCGTCTTATTACGGGCAAGATATGTCCTTGGCAGCGCTCAGTTAGAGCCCCTCCCAGCAGTGAAAGGCCTTTGGTTCCTCGGCAGCCGCGCGCTCTATTTACAGTGCTCCCCTCCAGAAGCCCAGCACGAAGTCTCGGGGCCCTCCGGCACCCGCACTTCTGCTCACTTATCTCAGCCTCAGAGCGCAGGGGGGTCCACAAGACACCTTCTGCAGAGACCCCACGCTGTCAGCCGTTCATGAAGTGGGTCTGGGCGATGTGTAGTCAATCCGGACTGCAGGATTTAATTAGGATTTTATCCCGGCGGGCGGAGCGTGCTCATAGAGCGGCCGTTCCGCTGCGCAGCAGGCCACGCCCCCAGGTGTTCACAAAGTTGATGGTGGTCATCGCAGCTCATCTGCGCAGGTTACGTGTGCTAGTCTTTGCCATCTCGACGACTGGCTGCAGAAACTTCGCATTTCTTGATGGGTCGTTCTCAACATCAAGATCTGCTAGGCACTGGCAAAGAAGTAGCCTCCTGAAGGATGAAGGGCTCACTTGGCTAGTGTTAAAGCTGCGACCACTGTGTTAGCACCTGGAGTCCAAGTGCTGTACGTCTGCCAGGCAGCAACGTGGACTTTCCTGCACCCCTTTACTGAGCATTACTGCCTGGAGAGTCCGGGGCAGCTTTTCGCCCGTTCGTTCCTGCTTGACTTCCTAGTTTAAATTTGTCCGCAGATCCACCTCAGGGAATGATATTGCTTGGGTATCTATTCCAATTTAAGGAGTCTGCAGCTAAAAGTCTCTATCAGAAGGTTAAGTTACTTACCTTCGGTAACACCTTATCTGATAAAGACTAAATCTATCTTCAGAATCCTTACTAACCCACCCACCCTTCTGTTCTGCAGACAGATTTCTAGGGTCAAGGAAGATCCCTTTCAGGGCCCCAGGTTTGACAATCCTGTGTCTGCACACTTTATGGCTCTGCTCTTCTGGTGTGCAAAGTCGTGGAAAGTAACTGACATCAGCCCACTGAGGTGGCAGGTATATAGGTGACGCGACTGTCACTGCCGGTCCCGCCGCCACGTAGAGCTTGACTGACGCCACCACCTGGCACGCAGGAGTACTGCTCCCCAAAATTTTTTAGGTCCACTTTGACACCTAGGGAAATTTAAAGGTACGGAATCTATGACTAGATATTGTCTCTACTGGATAAGGTATTACTGAAGGTAAGTAACTTGTCCATTTGTCTGCATCTTAGATAATTTGTGACAAGATGACATATGATTTCCAGTTAGTTTTTAGTCCCATTTTGTCACTCTATATTAGCTTGCATATGGAATCTCTAAATGATCTGCGCTGGTCTCCTGCTTCACTATTTTTTTTTTTTAATGTCTTGTTGTTGGTCACACAATTCCTGGTTCCAAATGTCTTATTGTGTGTAGTGTGAAATGCTAACTTAGCAGTACATTCTGCCAATATACCCAGTTTATTATAGATCTTCTACGTCATTACTCTTTATGATGTACTTTCCTAAATGTTTTCTGTGACATGATCTATTCAGGTCTCCTAGTACCTTGCCATTGCATCCACTGCCTTTGGACTTCCTTTCCGCTCTCTTCTCTGGCATTTCCTTCTGCCTTTTTTTCACTATGTTGAATATCAGTCTTGTGTATCCTCTATGTAAAGTCTAGTGCGCAACCCTTCAAAATAATCTATCCGATCAAATTGTCTAAGAATGCTCCAAAAAACTATGGACAGCAAATACCTTACAATTTTTCGGAAAACGGGAATGGCAGACCACTATTACCATTTGAATAAACCGAATCCACTCCTTAAGATTAAGGGTGTCTCCTCCACAGTGGGGAACACCTTTGTTTTTAGGTCCCCTCACACACCAACAGGCCCCTTGGTGTCATGCTTCATCATCAGGGGCATCGTACCCCTCTAAGGGGTACGGTGTGCTGCGAGCTACGGAGACGTGGGAGCATTTGTTAGACTATGTGTGGTGTTGGTGAGGGGGTATTTTGAATAAATGGGAGTGTATTGTGGGGTTTGGGAAATAGTGATAGTTAAAAAACCTGGCTCGTGGGGTGACTAAAAATTATGCACACACGCCCAAAACTGCAAAAAATGCCACAACTCCATCCACAAGGACTGGGAGACCACTACCCATGTGGTAACGATGCGAGCTGTCACCTGACTCAGAAAAGTAAGAATCTAAATTTTACTAACGGAACGAGGTGGGTACGGAAACTAACCAACTGCAATAGCAAAAATGTCATTTATATGATAACCTGCCCTTGCAATTTGGAGTATATTGGCATGACAAAAAGACCAGTGAAAACACGAATCGGGGAACATAAGAGCAATATCCGTTGTAAGAAGACGACGACAACAATGGCCACACATTTCATTGAGAATGGACATTGTGTGAATGACATCAGGTGGACAGTAGTTGAACAACTCCCATCTGAACAAGGACTCTTTGAGAAAGAGCAGAGAGAGGTTTTTAGACTGGGGACTAACACTACAGGTCTAAATGACAATATCCCCTGGGGTCAGTTAACTTAGATGATGCCCTGATGAATGTCCTCTTCAACGCGGCGTAAATACAATTTATGTAAACAGTGTCTAATGAAGATTTCCAGACTTTCCCCACATAAGCATCTACCAGACGAACCATAATATGCCCGGGGGTCTGCAGCTTTCATTCATCCTTAGAATATATATCCACTCATCCTGGTAATATGTATTCTAGGCCCCTTGGCAAAAGAAAACAAGCAAACAATGAAACGCAGTATTATGAACAAAGTGGGCGTTTTTTCCAACGAAACACCATGCACATTGTGTCCGTTAGGAGGAAAAACGGTTTACATCACTTACAACGCAACGTTTACCACGCACTACCATTACAACGCAGGTTTTACATCGCAAACCATTACAACGCATTACACTGGGGGGCGCTCTAGGATAGGGAATACATTTAATTTACTATCCATCACCTTCCGTAGTGTCCACGGGGACTGGAGTTGGAATAGTAAATTAAACTTTTCACTATCCAGCACCCCTAAGTGTAATGCGTTGTAATGGTGTGCGATGTAAAACCTGCGTTGTAACAGCATGCGTGGTAAAAGCATGCGTTGTAACGTCATACATCCGGAAAAACATCATTCGTATTGCCATAACTAACCATCATGAGATATGAGACAAGCGCAGGATAGCGCATGCGCATAACGGGTAACAAAGACAGCCATAACAGCGCTTGCGCAGCAGGACAAAACACACTGCATGGACGCATGCGCAAAGGAAAGACACGAGAAAACAATGACAGCGAGCAAGGAACCGACAATGACCATATGTGGCCATAAGGAAACCACAATCATGCAATGGCGATAAGGAAACCACAATCAGGCAATTAACTAATTAAAACCGACAATGACCATATATGGCCATAAGGAAACCACAATCATGCAATTAACTAACTAAAACCGACAATGACCATATATGGCCATAAGGAAACCTTAGTCATGCAATTAACTAATTAACTCCAACCCGGGAAAAGGTATAAAACCCCTGTTTCAAAATTCCTTCTGGCATTATCACCGGAGCCACGTAGGGATCGATCGGGAGGTATTTCCTCGTAGAAAGGTCTGATGATTGTGAGCACTGCCACCACTACATGAATGTAAGTTAAACCAAGACCTGAATATGCCTTTCTTTCTCAAACAGGTGCTAGTTAGCACACCAGATCCTGACGTTTTGGCTCATGAGGTTTATCTACAACTCCAAAACAGTTGTTGTAAATATGTAATGGCATGAAATTGACATTTTTCCTCCTCACTTTACAGGGATATAACACAAACTTTGTCCTTTCCCTCTTTACCAACAATAGTGTTACGATCAGGAAATGATTTGAAAACATCTGATCAAAAATGTCCTTATTAAGTGAGTGTGCTCTATGTTATGCGTCAGTGAGTCTAGTGTATTTTTTGTAAAATATTTTTATTCCACTATAAGCACTGGAATACAGCTATAGTAGGTCACCTGTAACCACTGGACATTTTACCTATGGATATGGAGAGACCACCAGAAAAAAATGTTTATCTTTCCTTTACAGGTTGATCAATAGACTTCTTTTTTTGCTAGGTACATTATTTTTACCTGCACTGTAATTTTTCCTCACTTTTTTTAGAAAATTCTGGTATTAGTTAGAGAAACGTGAGTAAAGTGGGGATTTGTGCACCCCGTCCTGAAGAAGGTGCTTCTGGCACCGAAACATGTCGACGCACACAAAAAGGAGGTAACGCACATTGTCAGCATAGTGACCTCCCACCCTCATTTTTAACAGCACCAGCCCGGGGGCTTATTAAATAATTTTTAGTCACCCCACGAGCCAGGTTCTTTTTAACTATCACTATTTCCCAAACCACACAATACTCACATTTATTCAAAATACCCCCTCACCAACACCACACATAGTCTAACAAGTGCTCCCACGTCTCCGTAGGTCGCAGCACGCCGTACCCCGTAGAGGGGTACGATGACCCCGATGATGGCCACCAAGGGGCCTGTTGGTGTGTGAGGGGACCTAAAAACATAAAGGTGTTCCCCACTGTGGAGGAGACACCCTTAATCTCAAGGAGTGGATTCTGTTTATTTAAATATGCCCAGGGAGAATTAATCCATTCTGATTTCTCTCTCCCCCCTCTGATTGTTAATTATACACTATTACCATTTGACCAGAGGATGCCTGAAAACTGAACGCATCTTCTTGAATGTATTCTCTATTAGCTCCCTCTGAACCCTTTCAAGTTTATCAGGCCTTGGCAACTGTGGGTCACTTTGCCTAGAAAAACATGGGTGCAGCCTAATGTCTTTGAATTTTCAATTGCATCAGATCCTACAAGAAACATTGTACTATCCTCACTCAACTGCTTAGTCCTTATTGCAGCTTAAATCTGGACGTAAAATGTTTTTCTTCATCTTTGGACTGAAATTTAGTTGATTGAATCCAGTCGGCTGCTTTTGGATCTACTCTTCCTCCTGGCTACACTATGGACCTGTTTAGATGTTGGGCGGACTAGTTGCCCTGCCACTACGGTGACGGATATCCAGTCTGCTGAAATATAAATCCCATAGGATATAATGCTATATATTTTTCGGCTGGCGTGATAGGTTACCTTTTCTAATGGAATAGCCTGTCTTCCAAGATCTAAATCCGGTCCATATTCAATTGAACCAGGACGAAAAATCACCCATTAAATTGTTATGCCATCCTCCAAGCTGTAATCAATCAATCGGGGGATTATAAGCACACACTACTCACCCGTGAGTGTCTCAAGGCGCTTTGGGGGGGGGGGGGGGGGGGGGGGGGGAAGTAGGGGTCAGCAGGTCTGATTCAGTCGAAGATAAAGGTGTTCAGGAAGGGGGCAAGTCTGATGTCTGTGGGGAGCTCGTTCCAGGTCTTGGCTGCGATGTAGGAGAAGGAGCTTACCCCTGCTCTGCAGATGTGTGGGGTTTTGGCGAAGAGGATGTTGGAGTGGAGTTTTCGATCGGGTACGTGGAGGGTGTGACTTATGTTTAGGTATTGGTGTTCGGTGTTTTGTAGGTATTTGTAGGCATAGGTGAGTATCTTGAAGGTGACTCCAGCGGAGCTTGCGTAGGTGTTAGCTGATGTGTTTGTGTCGAGGGATCTCGAGGGATCTCGAGGATGAGTCTGGCGGCGGTGGTCTGACTAGTCTGGAGCTTGCGTAGTACAGACTTGTTGATGCCAGCGTAGAGGGCGTTTCGGTAGTCCAGTCTGCTGGTGATGGGTGCGTGGGTGAGTGTCTTCCTTGCCTCGGATGGGGGGTGGGGGATTTGAATGTCTAGCGGAGGGTGTTGAAGCAGCTGGAGGTGCCTGTGTTGACCTGCTAGCTCTGAAAGAAACATGTTAGTTATAGATTACTTAACTTAGAATTACCTCCTGGCGTCAGACTGGGTCCAGAAAGTACCTCTGCGTGTCGGAATGTGGCGTTTGCCGGCTACGCGTCCCTCGTCTGGGTCGTGGTCTCTGGGATGACGTTGCGGCAGCTACTTAGACGCCGCGCTCGCGTGCTGACGTCCGTTCTTTTTCCGTGCCAGCCAGCGCAGATCCGGGAAGAGTGGTACCTCAGTCATTTTTTAATGTATTTTCTCGACTTCTCGACGTAGTGTTTCGAGTCTTCGACTCGACGCGTGTGCCTCCTTTGCCTGGAGCATGACCATGACCCCAAGACGTGCTCAGACTGTCAGTTGTTGATGCCCAAGGCTTTGTGGGAGTGGTCCTGAAAGCTGCTTGAACGAAGACTATCTGCTCCGCGCCGTTCAAAGTCCCGGTCGACCAGGAGGTCAAGGGACCGGTCGCAGAGCCATCGCCATTCTGATAAATCATCAGTCTTTGCACTCTGAGTCGAGTGAGTCGAAGAATAAGAAGTCAAAGAAGCATCAGCGCTCTCCGACTTCTCCTCGACGGTCACCCGGCCAGGCCCACGGGTGGTGCCCCCCCTGCGGCCTTGCGCGCTGAGTCCATTGAGTCAGCTCCGGGCTTTCCTCCCTCTCCCTTAGGCTGCTGTGCCTCATGGCCTTCTGCATCCTGCGGATCAATCACGCCAAGTGGCATATGCGTGCTCTGCAGTGAGACCTGATGTTCCAGTGGGCGCAGCATCTGGGGAATCTGTCTGATTACGTCCAATTCTCGGAGGGCACTGCACGACAATTGCGGTGGTTGCTCACAAACCCAGATTGGGTCATGCATATCCATCTCCCTTTCCCAACCAGAACACAGTGGTGACTGATGCCTCCCTTCTGGGATGGGTCAGCCACATGGGAGAGGCGGAGATCAGAGGCCTCTGGGCTCCTGCGAAGTCCGCGCTCCACATCAACCTTCTGGAGCTCCAGGCGATCGGTCTTGCACTGAAGGCATTACTTCCCTCTGTCTGGGGAAGAATAGTGCAGGTGTTCACGGACTGTTTGTGAGAAGTTATCCTGGCATATGATGTCTACTAGTTCTAGTGGGCACCTTGCACCAGTCTTATCGACCCTTATTGATGGTGATTGTAAAGTCAACCTTATAGAAAGCTATCCTAGGGGTAGCAATGGCGAGCAGTCTTCAGGCTATGACTTCAGAGAGCAAATTAAGCTAGTTTTTAAACCAATTATAATCTCCTGAGTACCAAATGAAAACACGCCACATAAGGTATATATCAAATATATATGTATTTATTCTAAACACAACCCCTCTGCACTGTTTATGAGGTCAGAGTTAAAAGTAAAATACAAGGATACGCTGCAATTAGCATAAGATAAGTTGCACAGTATACGTGTCGCCCTAGGGGCCTCACAAACCATATACTGAGAAATAGAAAGCAGGCCTGGAGCCTGTGAAATCGCTGGGGATACTCAGGACAACCAAAGGATAGGATGTAGGAGGCAAACGGGAGACGCATGCAGTGTCTAAACACAGCCGCGGGTTACCATTGACTTTCTATGGGAAACAAACAAGCTGCAATTTTACAATTTAAGGACACTTCTAAATGAACTACGATGGAACCCTTTTAGACTTGGACACTAGGAGGGCCAATACCCTGGAGACTACCAGAGTACTCGTGTTACCTCGCCCTCGAAAGCCGGGTGAATAGGTCTCTTTTGGTGTCTGGTTTCGGTGTCGATTTCAATGGAGATCTACAAAGAAGTGCTGCAGGCGACCAGAGGAAAAGACTTACTCAATCTTCCAAATATATTAGCTTCATTGTATGTTGATAATCATGATATTTTTCTAAAATTCTTCAAGATCTAATGAATGAAAGGTTACTTAAATGGTTATTTAATTAATTGGTAACCAAATCTTCAGCTTAGCAAGGTGTGACCCAGGTTTTCATTATTTCTATACCATTTTCAACCTTCAAATTAAATAATTTTTCTTAATAAGTCACTATGTAGATGATACTGGACTGTATACTTTTTTTTATCGCTACTCCAGAGGACACCTTCGGTCTTTTCTTTGTCTGTGATGTCGAGGCCTGGTGACTAAACACTCGTAAACCGCATCCTCTGACAATTGAAGATCTGCTGATTACGGACAATTATATTCATTATCGGTTAGATTCCATTTATGTTCTTGGTTTCAAGTCTCCATTATTTAAATGCACTTATTCCCTTAACTGTACACTGGACCAAAAAACGCCAAGAACAGGGGTACTTTCTACGTGCGTATCAAATTTAAAAACCATAGTTCAGTCCTTGTTCTTCTGGAGATTGGACTGAGGTATTTTATTTTTTGGGGCTGTGCCAAATTTATTTATTTATTTCATTTTTATAGCGCTACAGCTACCCAACAAAGGGTTTCCCGGCGCTGATGATAGACTATGTTGAATTGTGCAGTAACAGGGTAAAAAAAAGCAAGACGATGCACCCATCTCTAGTCAATTTGAGGACTATATTTGTTTTGTCTTAATTTATAATGATGTGGACAGCAAGACTTGTTCTACTTTAGAATGAATTTTAAAGTACAATTGAAGCTGCACCTCTCCTTGCTCACTCTTTTACATCTTCTTTTTTCAGGTATTTCGATGGCAACTTGGAGAAGCTCTTTGCAGAGTGTCATGTCATCAATCCCAGTAAAAAGTCTCGGACACGTCCGATGAATACTAGGTCGTCTGCACTGGACATGCCCTGCCAGATTTGTTATCTGAATTACCCCAACTCAGTGAGTACCCCGCGACACAAGGCAGGTGGATATGGAGTTTCTCTATACAGCGCTGCAGTGCACATTTACTGTAATGGTTAAAGTGACTCAATCAGCCCAGGTCATATATTATTTAATGTGTTGCACTCCAACTATTTTACTTATTACTGTTTTTAAATGTTTTCTTTGAGTTGTGTGATCCTAGGAAGAGGTTTATACTATTCAGGCTATAATATAATGTGGTTGTAAGGAGCGCTATACCTATTACTGTGTACCTGATTTACAGATCTTGTATTCCCTCTTTGCAGTTTTTTTACAAACTTTTTAACACCATTGTATCACATTTGAAATTGGGAACTTGGTTTTAAAATTATAAGATTGAGAGGACAAGTAGTTAAATGTGATCTATTGAAGACAGTGATAAAATTAAGTGACTCAAACAAGCACATGCCTAGTCTTAAACGAGCTTCTAGACTTCTGCAATACACATGTAAAACAAAATTCAAACATCACATTCCAGTCATAAAAGGTAACTAGTATTATACAGATTAATATTTCAATAAGATGGAGCATTCTGTATTATTCCAGGATTCAATATTAGTGTTTGACACCGAACAAAGCTGGGAAAGGATTCCATAGAATTGCATCGGTTATTTCACATCCACGCCTAGTGTGGCACAGCTTTGGGGCACAATGTGTGGGGTGAAGTTCATCGATTTTAGATAACTAGCCATGGTCTGTTCATAACCTAGAAATATGATCATACTTCAAGCCAAACACTTTCTGAATGGCTCTATTTTGAAAAGCATTCAACCTCTTGATAGAATACTGTGAAACAGTATGAAACTACTTGCAATAATGAAATCTTGAAATGGTTGATTCCGAACAAATAGCGCCTTTTGACAATTTGTGTAAGTGGAGATGCGATACCTTAACACCAACAATGTATAGTTAAATAACAACTTAAGTAGCAGGTATGTGTTAGAATTATGCTCAGTTGGGCTCCTGATCATGATATCCTAAGCGGATACTACCTATGTCTTTTGTTGCCTTATTTTTATTTTCAAACTTTGGGTGCCCTTCTTAAATATGGGACCAGAATAGAGTGTTTACCTGGCTTGTATTGCACATGCTTCAGGATGTATACTCAGCCATGCTCTTAATTCCTCTGTGGCATGCACAATAGTCATACTTTTTCCTGCTGATCAATGTAATTTGAGGGTGTCCTTCTCAAGCTAAGCCATACTCTACTATAAATCCTATTCCCTTCTCTTTCAAGTATTATTCCTAGCTGTTTTTTTTTTGTTCGCTTCAGCAGCCTTTGCTGCAATACTCGAATTTCAAGCCATACATCTTGTGTGATGCTACTTAAAGCATCCGAACAACCTGCATTCTATCTACTTTGCCAAGATCCCTCAAAAACAAACTATTTCATAAGCATGACAATGTGACCACATTCTCCTTGCAAAATAGTTTTTCAAGGAATTTTTTTTTTTTACTTAAGTACATGTACTCTGAGATGGGGCTCAGTACTGCTCAGCTCTTGCCACTAAAAGTGAGACAGCCTAATTGGGGACGCTCTTTTTCCTGCATGGAGTTTGACCTCAATATGGTCTTATGTTGGGGTTCTAAGTTTACTAATCATTGCAGATTAAGAAGTGTAAGAAAGGGAAATAAACTACGGACAATTTCCATCTGTACACCCAGAATCTGGAACAAAATCCACTAGTCTATTTGCACTGCCACAATAATGCTTATATTTAGAAAAGCGTTTAAGCCATACCTCTTTAAAGAACATTTCATCACATTAGTTTGACAGTCAACAAACTACCTACCTCCCTGAGTCAAAGTAATGCTTGTCCTTGATGCTGTACAGAACTCCGCTGAATTGTCATTAAGTTCTAGTTATAAAAATACCATTTACGTAAATACATGTATTCCTACTTCTGTATATACCATACATACATTTTGAAGGTGTAGAGGTTCCCACAGGTTTAGCTGCGTAAGCAAGAAGTCTTATTGAAATTTTACTATGAACAAGAATTACAGACATAAGATTGCACCTGAGGGGATTCATCAGAAGATAAGGTGTTTGGTGTTCCCTAGTCCAGTCAAGTCAAAGGATTTATATAGCGCACTACATACCCAGAGGGTCTCAAGGCGCTTAAGGAGGGGTGGGGAGTTACTTGTCAAATATCCACGTTTTAAGTTGCTTTCTGAATGCTAGGTGGTTCTGGGTAAGGCGAAGGTAAGTGGGAAGTGCGTTCCAGGTTTTAGCTGCAAGGTAGGAGAAGGATCTACCTCCCATGGTGGTCTTGTTGATGTGAGGTACAGTGGCAAGGGCTTGGTTGGAAGATCGAAGCTGGCGGGAGGGGGTGTAGAAGGATAGTCGTGTGTTGAGGCATTCTGGTCCGATTTCGTAGAGTGCTTTGTGTGCGTGGGTTAGGAGCCGGAAAGTGATCCTCTTATTGACGGGAAGCCAGTGGAGGTTATTCAGGTGACCAGAGATATGTTCTTTACGCGGGATGTCTAATATGAGCCTGGCTGAGGCGTTTTGGATTCGTTGGAGTTTTTTCTGGAGTTTAGCGGTAGTCCCGGCGTAGAGGGTGTTTCCATAGTCCAGTCGGCTCGTGACCAGAGCGTGGGTGACCGTTTTCCTAGTTTCGGTGGGGATCCAACGAAATGTTTTTTTGAGCATGCGAAGAATGTTGAAGCAGGATGAGGAGACGGCGTTGACTTGTCTGTTCATTGAAAGTGAGGAATCCAGGATGACGCCCAGGTTCCGTGCGTGGTCTGTCGGGATGGGTGCTTTTCCAAGGGCTTCTGGCCACCAAGAGTCGTCCCATGCGGAGGGGGAGGTACCTAAGATGAGGACTTCTGTTTTATCAGATTTCAGTTTCAGACGGCTGTGTTTCATCCATTCGGCTACTTCTTTCATTCCTTCGTGTAGGTTAGTTTTGGCGGTGCTAGGGTCATTGGTGAGTGATAGGATCAGTTGAGTGTCATCCGCGTAGGAGATGATGTTGAGGTTGTGTTGACGGGCGATGGCCGCGAGGGGGCTCATGTATACGTTGAAAAGGGTGGGGCTGAGTGAAGATCCTTGTGGTACGCCGCAGATGACTTCAGTGGCCTCTGACTTGAATGGTGGGAGGCGGACTTTCTGGGTTCTTCCGGTGAGGAACGAGGTGATCCATTCTAGTGCTTTTCCTTGGATTCCGATGTTTCTGAGGCGCTGTAGAAGGGTGCTATGGCAGACTGTGTCAAAGGCTGCGGAGAGGTCCAGGAGGATGAGGGCGACTGTGTCTCCATTGTCCAGTAGAGTTCGAATGTCGTCTGTTGCTGCGATGAGGGCGGTCTCAGTGCTGTGTTTTGCTCGGAAGCCGGACTGTGAGGAGTCAAGGGATTTGTTGGCTTCGAGGAAGGCGGCGAGCTGGTTGTTGACAGCTTTCTCGATGACTTTGGCCGGGAATGGAAGGAGCGAGATGGGGCGGTAATTTTTGAGTTCGGTGGGGTCCGCTGTGGGTTTTTTCAGAAGGGCGCAGAGTTCAGCGTGTTTCCAGCTTTCCGGGAAGGTGGCGGATTTGAAGGAGCAGTTGATGACGTCTCGGAGGTGCGGTGCTATGATGGAGTCTGCTTTGTTGAAGATGTGGTGAGGGCATGGGTCTGTGGGGGATCCTGAGTGGATGGAGTTCATCAGGCGGATGGTGTCCTCAGTGGAGATTGTGCTCCAGTCATTAAGGATGTTAGAGGGGGGTGAAGGTCCAGCAGATGGTTGGGTGGGTTGGTCTCCGGGTTGGTTGTCGAAGCTGTTGTGGATGTCTGCAATTTTGTTGTGGAAGAATGAGGCTAGGGAGTCGCAGAGGGCTTGAGAGGGGGTGATGTCGTTAGAGTTGGCCGAGGGATTGGTAAATTCTTTGACGATGTTGAAAACTTCCTTGCTGTTGTGGGCGTTGTTATCTAGTCGTTCCTTGAAGGCGGTTTTCTTGGCCTTTCGGATCAGTTGATGGTGTATGCGGGTGGCGTTTTTGAAGGCGTCCTTGGTGCTGGTGGTTGGGTCTTTTTTCCAGGCCTTCTCAAGGGAGCGGCAGAGTTTCTTGGATTTCTTAAGATCATCGTTGAACCATGAGGCCTTCTTGCTGCCAAGTTTGCTTTGTCGTTTTTTCAGTGGTGCTAGGATGTCGGCGCTGTTGGAGCCATAGGGTGAGGTTGGTGGCGGCTTGGTCGGGGTTTGAGGAGTGGGCTGGGGGGTTTAGTAGAAGCGATGAGGAGATCTGGTCGATGGTGATTTTGTTCCAGTTTCTTTGCAGAGTTGGTTGGGGGTGGTTGTTGGGTTTGGGCTTGTTGTAGGTAAAGTGAACGCAGCTGTGGTCAGTCCAAAGGAGATTCGTGGTGTGGCTGAAGGAGACATGATTGCTGGAGGTGAAGATAGGGTCGAGAGTGTGACCTGCGATGTGGGTGGGGGAAGTGACCAGTTGTTTAAGTCCGAGGTTGGCGAGGTTGTCCAGCAGGGTGGTGGAGTTGCGGTCGTTGTTCTTTTCAAGGTGAAAGTTGAGGTCTCCTAGAAGGATGTAATCTTTGGAGGGGAGCGCGTGTGGAGTGATGAAGTCCGTGATGTCCTCACTAAATTGTGCGCGGGGTCCTGGAGGCCTGTAAAGGAGGGTGCCTCTGAGTGTGGTGTTGGGGTCGATGTGGATCTGGAAGTGAAGGTGTTCAGAGTTGGCGAGGTTGATGTCAGAGCTGGTTGAGATTTGGATGGATTTCTTATGGACGATAGCGATTCCTCCTCCTGTGTTGCCGGTACGGTCCTTGCGTATGATCTTATAATCTTCTGGGATGGCAATGGTGATGTCTGGGGCGGAGGAGGCGTTCATCCATGTTTCAGTAAGGAAGGCGACGTCCGGAGAGATGGTGTCTAGTAGATTCCATAGGTCAATGGCGTGCCTGTGGACCGATCGGGTGTTGAGCAAGATGCATTGTAGGTGGTTGGTGTCGGGAATCTGAGGTGTGATCGTAGCGGAGTGGTTGACGGTGCAGAAGAATTTGCAGGTGTAGCATGAGAAAGGTCCATGGGTTTGTCCAGGAGCGGCTTGGACGCAGTTGGGGGGACGGCCGGGGTTAAGGGCTAGGAGGGTGGTGGCATCGTAGGTAATGCGGGAGGGCTGGGCAATGTGAGGGCCAGGGGGTCTGGCGCTGGGCGCGGTCCAGGCGCGGACGGGCGTAGACGGGCGTAGACGGGCTTACCTTTGGCGCACCTTCGGCGTGGCCGCTGCGCGTTGGGACATCAGGCATTTAATGGAGAGTGGAGGGGGCGGAGCGTGGGAGGGGGATCTGGGAGGCGGGATCGAAGGGGGAGGGGCGGGCTGCAGGCACAACAAAATGGAGGGGGCGATAAACACCAACAGGACCGGGAAATGCGAGCTGGCACTGGAGCACGGGCACAATAGCAGTCTCAGATAAGTGAAAGCAGTGCGCAGCTTTCCTAGATGCAATATGCTAATCAGGCTCACCAATGTGTATTTAACACAATTCACGTACAAATCTCACTGAAAGCAGGGCAAAGCTGAGCGCTACTCGGCCAGAGCGTGTGCAGATCTAGTAAGTGCACAATCAATAAACACAATTCACGTGGTTATTTCAATGAAAGCAGGGCAAAGCTGAGCGCTACGCGGCCAGAGCGTGTGCAGATCTAGTAAGTGCACAATCAATAAACACAATTCACGTGGTTATTTCAATGAAAGCAGGGCAAAGCTGAGCGCTACGCGGCCAGAGCGGGTGCAGATTTAATAAGTGCAGAGATATACAATGCCAAATGAGCAGCGCTACAATACCACAATCAGCGCTATGGTTTCAGGAGGGAGGGTGGAGCGGCCGCCTCACACGGAGTTCCAATGTCATTTTCCCTATGTTAGCCTAATTATACACATTTTAGGGGGCTTTTGTTTTGCACAACTTACAAAATACCACGCTTGTTTTTGTGCCACATTGTATTTTCACAGTCATTACATGTTTTTGTATTTTGTTCTTTTCATGGGATTTAATTGGAACAGCCAATGCAAGGTCAAACATGATTGCTCCTTGTGCTCTGTGGTCGGACCATAGCACCTAGACATAATAAAGAAACCCAGCTGCTGTTTTTCAACACATCTGTTTTTTCATATAACCTGGGGTGTATAGTTTTAGCCCCTTCGATGCTCATGACGGAACTGTTCCGTCATGAGCGTCGGTTGGCCTGTGCTCATGACGGAACCGTTCCGTCATGAGCCCGTTGGCTCATTAGAACCTTCATGCACAGCGCGAAGATTCGCGCCACGCTGAAGGTGTTAAAAACAGACCGAGCGGAGACTTCCACACAGAGCAAAGACCCTGAAATGGAATGGCTGCGTCAGCTGCGATGGAGGTCAGCTATCTATGCCAAAGTATGGGGTTCGCCAGTACGCCCAGGTATCTATATAAAACACTTCACTTCAATAGTAGAGGTGGGTTTAGGAAAATGTCATATAACATGACGGCGCTTATTGTTGTATATGGCCTTTTAATCATAGTAATGACATTATTGACCTGCATTTGTTTTCCAATTGCGGTGCAGTTATTGCATATTAGAGCATGATGTGGAGTGGAGTGGTGTGGCTCACTGGTTAGAGGCGGCAGACCCGGAAGCATAGAACTGCCCAGGACCAGGGTTCAATTCCCGACGCAGCAGGGTCAGCGGACTTGATAATTCTCGCCTCGATGCCTACTCTAACCAGGGATCATACTCGGCAACTCTGGGCATTAGCTTGCCTCATCTCTACAACGGCCCCCACATTCGCCGGGGATGTCTGGTTTCACCTTGGAGATACCCAGTAGGGACCATCTCACAGGGATAGCCAGGACGGGTTCCCCAGCCGTCTACAGCGCCACGATGCCTCAGGGCAGCAGTGCTCTTTACAAGACGCATACATTTACATTTACATTTGATGCTTCAAATAAATATTGTCAGCTACCTTTTTTGCCTTTTTAGGGCTCGGGCCTCCCCCACGAAGTGGGTGGAGCTTCCGAGCTCTTTAGTATTCGAAAAAAGAATTCAGAAAGGAGTCCAGGCTGGCACATTCCAGAGTTTTATGGCATCTGCCTAGTGATTCGTCTTCGCTGTGCTGTGTATTTAGTAGCGTTGACGTGATAGGCTGTATGTAATGTACGCGTGCCCGATTTGGCATATTGTGTGCGCGAACGAGCACGGAGAGTGATTAATCTTAATTAGGAGCTGTCAGAGTGCCCGTGTAATGCAATCCAGATGTTGTGCGCACGTTCACCTCTCTTCCCGCGCCACGATTGCCCTAGGCTCTGCGCTGATCGCCTGAGCACTGCACGCCGTCGTTAGGTGCGCGATCGCCGTCGTTTTACGTTTGGAAGGTGAGTGCCATGCTCTCTGCCCCCCCGCCCCGTCCTTGGGTTAAATCCAGGTTGTACAGGGCCCGTCACTGGGCGGGGGAGTGGACGTGGCCAGGCTGCGGTCTCACTGCATCGGGTAGGCGGGCGTAAACACTGATACTGATACTGCAGCGATGCTTAACGCGTGGTGTGCTAGGTTTCCCCGCGTTTCAGAGGAACGGGTTCACCGCCGTCGACGGCAGCGCGGCGAGCGGTCTAAATAGTGGAGTGAAGCTTCAGTCTATCTTAGGGTGAGTGTGTGCCCTCACTGGCTGCTAGTATGTTTTTGCACTGTCTGCCCGCCATTGCCCCGCATTATGGACTGCTCGTCCAAAGGGACCCCGTGCAGGGACGCATTGGTACAGTCGTCCTGCCATTTACCAAAGGAGGTGGACAGCACACTCCAGGGTAGCTGTCCACCTCCTTGTAGGGAGCGTGTCTGAGTGGTTAAGTCGCAGATTTAAACCGAGGGTCGATGGATGGATGGGGGGGGGGGTGAGTTTGCCTTATTGTCTGCCACGAATGACTTTCCGACTCATCCCGCCATTTACTGTGCCGCAATTTCTCATTACTGTGGTTAGCTCGCTCGAAGGTAGCGTGGCATACCATATCTTCCCGAGAATTGTGGGAAACCGGTCATATAAATGTGATTTATAGGGGCTAATGCCAAATAAATGCGTTTGTAAGGAACAAATAACAAACATGTCGGGCTAAACAACGAATATGAGACGGAGCAGATAAAAATGTACAGCAACCCTCCAGAAGGAGAATAATTATTGGCCTATTGTTGCACTCGTTGGTGCAATCTAACAAAATGTTTTAAGTGTGAAACTTAGTGCAATTTAACAAAATGTGTGAAACCTAGGCGCGCTTGATTCACAAAAGTAAAGCGCATGTAATGTGACGCTTTAGTGTGGTGTGTTTGTGAAGGTTACGCATGGACAACTCGCTCGAAGGTAGTGGTTTACTCCGTCGTCGAGCAGACGCCTGCACAAACCTCGACTCGCTACGCAGCAATTCTTACGAACCCCCTCAGTGACAATGTCGCTGTTTCAAATAATGCAGATAACACAGGCGTACACAGCGGACGTACAAAGCAAGCTTTGTGAGCCGACGTATACACTCGTAACGGGATCTTCACTTGCACTAAGCTTGTTCGGCCCCACAGAGCATAGGTGCACAGGAATGTAACTCGAGGCAGTCGTAGGTTGACATGTTGCGTTAAGATTTTAACAGGGAAATTGCCCCGCACACGCGACACTATAAATGCTGCAGGACGTCTGAGGTTCACATAACAGAACATGTTACACACCAGAGCGCCGTGTTCGACTAGAACGATATTCTTTCTAAGGTGTTTTACTTCTTAGTGTGTCTCTGAGGGGACTCTGCGAACTGGCACAATCCTTTGTGTGCTGTATCTATGCAACCCTCTGTGAAAGCGAGCATATAGCGCAAATGACCAACATGAGAGGCATTTGCTACCCGAAAGGAGTAATAACAGCTACACAAAACTAGCATTGTGATCCTGCAATATAAATGTATGAAATAGTTTGGAGACCTTAAAATGATCAAATAGGACCTCTCTTATTAGAAGGAATTTTTTTAAGCAGGTTCCCTATTGCAAGCGTCCATATAAAACACAGGTTTAAGTGCCTATTATTGACGGCTCAAAGGACTGGTCCCTGATGCACAAAGAGGGAACTGTTCCAAGGGACGAGAGCGGGTTTAAATTGCTTTGAAACTAGGCTCCCTTTTGGCAATGTGAATACAGCAAGTGAGGTCTGGAGCCTACATAGCGTTCATTGGACTAGTCTTCCTGTAATGTCATGCGATCGATCCTTTTGTATACATGGAAGTACATAAGTCAATTACAATGCCAGGCAATTCGCAGACGGTCAAGTGCGAGTTTGTGGGAAAGTAAGAATCACAGTATACGGAAACTGTTGTCATATTTCCCTTGACAATTGTGCCAAACAATTTACCTGTTTTCCCTCACCCTGCCACGCTTGGCTAAGGCGAGCGCATTGCAAAAATATACAAGGGTCGAGTAAACTTGGTCTGAAAAGCTTCTGACGCACGTGTCGAACAGGCTCATGTGTTGCAATTTCAAAACAAATGGCTGCTTCTAAAGAGCATTTTCAACTTTAAAAGTTACATTGGAAGAGACTTGCCATTGCTTCAAAAGAGCATTTTCAATTTTAAAAGTTACATTGGAAGAGACTTGCCATTGCTTCAAAAGAGCATTTTCAATTTTAAAAGTTACATTGGAAGAGACTTGCCATTGCTTCAAAAGAGCATTTTCAATTTTAAAAGTTATAGTGAAAGAGACTTGCCACTGTCCCAATGTCGATAACATGAGTGCCATTGAGATGCTAACAATTTACAAGTACAGTGAAAGAGACTTGCCATTGCTTCTAAAGAGCGTTTGCAAATTTAAAAGTTACAGGGAAGGAGACTTGCCATTGTTCCGATGTCGATAAAATGAGTTCTATTGAGATGGTTGACGAAAAAAATGTATGATACGGTGCCAAGGTAGCCCCAAGTGTGAATATGCACGTTACACATGCACGCCGTTATGTTACCGTATGCTTTGTAATTTTATGATATGTGGTAGGTAAGGTTACAACCGTTCAGTCAAGTCCCATGACAGTGTTATCCATGCACCAACCCTAACCAGATTCTCAGCACAACAACTGCAGAAATGTTTATGCATGAACGAAGGCATTACTCTTCCTGAGAGGCCTCAGCCTCTGTCGCCACACCCACTACCCGCCCTCTGTCGTCAGCTAGGAATAACAACAACACTCACACGCTTGTGAGGGTCTGTAGGTACAGCGGAAACAGGATATTTAGTCTAGGTCGGTGTAAAAAGATACTGCACAAAAAATTAAGACACTCCCACCCACAGCCGAGGAAAAGTTCACACAAACTTCATTAGTATTCTGATGACCCAGTTGTCCCTATTTAATTTCATCAGTGCCTAGTGATTCAAAGTTTGGATTTCGTTTCTATTCTTTGTTCATACATTGTTTAGTGTAAATCAGGGTGTCCTAAACTGATATGCTTTCTTGGCTACCATTGCAAGGACCGATTTAATCTTGTTTCTTGAAATGCCTAACATGCAGTGCTGTGTTTTACTGAGTGGCTGTGTATATTGAAATGCAGTGTGCAGGCCTGTGTTTTCTTAAAGATTTCAGCAACCCCCTTTGACAATTTTTTTCTGTGAATTGACAGTGAATTTATTAAATATTTTAATTCCTTCTTCAAGTGAGTAGAGTAGTGAGTAGAGTAGTGAGGTGAGTAGAGTAGAGTAGTGAGTAAAGTAGTGAGTAAAGTAGTGAGTAGAGAAGTGAGTAGAGAAGTGAGTAGAGAAGTGAGTAGAGAAGTGAGTAGAGAAGTGAGTAGAGAAGTGAGTAGAGAAGTGAGTAGAGAAGTGAGTAGAGAAGTGAGTAGAGAAGTGAGTAGAGAAGTGGAGAGTAGTGAGTGGAGAGTAGTGAGTGGAGAGTAGTGAGTGGAGAGTAGTGAGTGGAGAGTAGTGAGTGGAGAGTAGTGAGTGGAGAGTAGTGAGTGGAGAGTAGTGAGTGGAGAGTAGTGAGTGGAGAGTAGTGAGTGGAGAGTAGTGAGTGGAGAGTAGTGAGTGGAGAGTAGTGAGTGGAGAGTAGTGAGTGGAGAGTAGTGAGTGGAGAGTAGTGAGTGGAGAGTAGTGAGTGGAGAGTAGTGAGTGGAGAGTAGTGAGTGGAGAGTAGTGAGTGGAGAGTAGTGAGTGGAGAGTAGTGAGTGGAGAGTAGTGAGTGGAGAGTAGTGAGTAGTGAGTGCAACATCACAGGCAGCAGCTGTGCAAGCTTCTTACACTCACAAGGAGACCACAGGCAGCAGAGGTGCAAGTTTCTCACACTCACAAGGACATCACAGGCAAGTGTTGCAATATTCTCACACTCACAAGGAGATCACTGGCAGTACACACCACATGAACACACTCCATAACACATAGCAACAATACATTGGCATTTACAATGCCATTAGCTCAAACTCAAATAAATCCGAGCCCGATTGCATTTCTAATGCTTGTTTTATTTGTTGACAAGTGTGAGTGAAAGAACAAAAGGGGATGACCTGCTAACATGATCCCTCAGAGGGTCGAGAATGTTGTGTTCTGGGGTGCCAAATCACTTGCCTCTCTAGGAAAGTTAGGAGTGCAAGTGAGGCCTTATAAACTAATTGGATTAGGGCCCATAGGTACTGCTGTATGGTGACTCAGTCCCTACATGCCGATGTTCTGTGGTCCGACGCAGAGGACAGATTGTTTGGGGTCAAGGGCAACAAGTTTTCATGTGTAATCTGTTCTTGGGACAAGTATGCCCAACACCTTGAAGCACAAACGCTTTGGCTGCCAGTTTGCAATACCACATTATGGATCAGAAAAGAGCACTGTCTGCAGTTAAGGTGATATTTTTGTCAATATGTTAATGCTGTTCAAACTTGTATTTATGGTTCATTAATTGAAAGTCTTTATTATTAGGGTGGGCACTCTGAAGTAAGTGTAAGCTCTGACTGCACTACGGTCAGTGGTTCCAGTATAAAAATGTGTACACACGTTTTCAAAGATTAGCAATACGAGGCTATGTATAATACTCTCTGATTTGATGCAAATATTTGCTGCAGCTATAAAAGCAAGATTGCTTTAAAAATAAAATTAAAACAAGCATTTGCAATGCAATGGTCTCGGCATCATTAAAGGTAGAGCTATTGGCATTGCTCATGACATTTTTTTTCTTTAAATCAAAAATAAATGGGCATTGTCATTAACATTGCCAATACACAGCACTCTGCACTCAACAGCACACAATGCTCTGCACACTTGCTCTGCACACTCACTACTCTGCACACTCACTACTCTGCACACTCACTACTCTGCACACTCACTACTCTGCCCACTCACCACTCTGCCCTCACCACTCTGCCCTCACCACTCTGCCCTCACCACTCTGCCCTCACCACTCTGCCCTCACCACTCTGCCCTCACCACTCTGCCCTCACCACTCTGCCCTCACCGCTCTGCCCTCACCGCTCTGCCCTCACCGCTCTGCCCTCACCGCTCTGCCCTCACCGCTCTGCCCTCACCGCTCTGCCCTCACCGCTCTGCCCTCACCGCTCTGCCCTCACCGCTCTGCCCTCACCGCTCTGCGCTCACCGCTCTGCGCTCACCGCTCTGCGCTCACCGCTCTGCGCTCACCGCTCTGCGCTCACCGCTCTGCGCTCACCGCTCTGCGCTCACCACTCTGCGCTCACCACTCTGCGCTCACCACTCTGCGCTCACCACTCTGCGCTCACCACTCTGCGCTCACCACTCTGCGCTCACCACTCTGCGCTCACCACTCTGCACTCACTACTCTGCACTCACTACTCTGCACTCACTACTCTGCACTCACTACTCTGCACTCACTACTCTGCACTCACTACTCTGCACTCACTACTCTGCACTCACTACTCTGCACTCACTACTCTGCACTCACTACTCTGCACTCACTACTCTGCACTCACTACTCTGCACTCACTACTCTGCACTCACTACTCTGCACTCACTACTCTGCACTCACTACTCTGCACTCACTACTCTGCACTCACTACTCTGCACTCACTACTCTGCACTCACTACTCTGCACTCACTACTCTGCACTCACTACTCTGCACTCACTACTCTGCACTCACTACTCTGCACTCACTACTCTGCACTCACTACTCTGCACTCACTACTCTGCACTCACTACTCTGCACTCACTACTCTGCACTCACTACTCTGCACTCACTACTCTGCACTCACTACTCTGCACTCACTACTCTGCACTCACTACTCTGCACTCACTACTCTGCACTCACTACTCTGCACTCACTACTCTGCACTCACTACTCTGCACTCACTACTCTGCACTCACTACTCTGCACTCACTACTCTGCACTCACTACTCTGCACTCACTACTCTGCACTCACTACTCTGCACTCACTACTCTGCACTCACTACTCTGCACTCACTACTCTGCACTCACTACTCTGCACTCACTACTCTGCACTCACTACTCTGCACTCACTACTCTGCACTCACTACTCTGCACTCACTACTCTGCACTCACTACTCTGCACTCACTACTCTGCACTCACTACTCTGCACTCACTACTCTGCACTCACTACTCTGCACTCACTACTCTGCACTCAACTACTCTGCACTCACTACTCTGCACTCACTACTCTGCACTCACTACTCTGCACTCACTACTCTGCACTCACTACTCTGCACTCACTACTCTGCACTCACTACTCTGCACTCACTACTCTGCACTCACTACTCTGCACTCACTACTCTGCACTCACTACTCTGCACTCACTACTCTGCACTCACTACTCTGCACTCACTACTCTGCACTCACTACTCTGCACTCACTACTCTGCACTCACTACTCTGCACTCACTACTCTGCACTCACTACTCTGCACTCACTACTCTGCACTCACTACTCTGCACTCACTACTCTGCACTCACTACTCTGCACTCACTACTCTGCACTCACTACTCTGCACTCACTACTCTGCACTCACTACTCTGCACTCACTACTCTGCACTCACTACTCTGCACTCACTACTCTGCACTCACTACTCTGCACTCACTACTCTGCACTCACTACTCTGCACTCACTACTCTGCACTCACTACTCTGCACTCTCTACTACTCTGCACTCTCTACTACTCTGCACTCTCTACTACTCTGCACTCTCTACTACTCTGCACTCTCTACTACTCTGCACTCTCTACTACTCTGCACTCTCTACTACTCTGCACTCTCTACTACTCTGCACTCTCTACTACTCTGCACTCACTACTCTGCACTCACTACTCTGCACTCACTACTCTGCACTCACTACTCTGCACTCACTACTCTGCACTCACTACTCTGCACTCACTACTCTGCACTCACTACTCTGCACTCACTACTCTGCACTCACTACTCTGCCCTCACTACTCTGCACTCACTACTCTGCACTCACTACTCTGCACTCTCTACTCTGCACTCTCTACTCACTGCTCTGCACTCACTACTCACTGCTCTGCACTCACTACTCACTGCTCTGCACTCACTACTCTGCACTCACTACTCTGCACTCACTACTCTGCACTCACTACTCACTGCTCTGCACTCACTACTCTGCACTCACTACTCTGCACTCACTACTCTGCACTCACTACTCTGCACTCACTACTCTGCACCTACTACTCTGCACTCACTACTCTGCACTCTCTACTACTCTGCACTCTCTACTACTCTGCACTCTCTACTACTCTGCACTCTCTACTACTCTGCACTCTCTACTACTCTGCACTCTCTACTACTCTGCACTCTCTACTCTGCACTCTCTACTCACTGCTCTGCACTCACTACTCACTGCTCTGCACTCACTACTCACTGCTCTGCACTCACTACTCACTGCTCTGCACTCACTACTCTGCACTCACTACTCTGCACTCACTACTCTGCACTCACTACTCACTGCTCTGCACTCACTACTCTGCACTCACTACTCTGCACTCACTACTCTGCACTCACTACTCTGCACTCACTACTCTGCACTCACTACTCACTGCTCCGCACTCACTGCTCTGCACTCACTGCGATGGTGGAGGTGACCACCTTACTGGAAGAAATTGTTAAACACTAATAACGGAGGAGTTGGTGCAACAAAAAGAAGTCTCATCTGCCGTAGTGTCTAAAAGTATATCCAACCGCAAATTGGCGGGAAATGGAGCAATGATGCTATAGCAAATGTGTGCCTGTGCTGCATGGCATACTCTCTATCCTCCTGTGATTAGCATCAGGAACATAAACATTTTAGTTCCCCCTGTTCTTGTGTTAGTAGCACAAATGGACTGCACGACTTGAGCGGTCTTTAGCGCCCACTGTCGGGTGAAAGTGGCTTCACCAAGTGCTCGGCTGTGACTGAAAACATTGTGAATCCAAAACCCTGCGACCTTTCTCTGACAGACCTGCTGTAAATGTCTTGTGGTCGTTGTTTGCAGTCACCCTCCCCAGACTCCAGTCTGCGCTCGCCTCAGAACGAGAGCCCCCTGGGGCACGGCGAGGCATCCCTGCGCCGCTTTAATACTTAGCCTCTCTATCGGCATGGGAATCTCAGACACAAAGCACTTTCCCTCTCCCATTTCCGAAATAACACATTTCCCCAGCATGCCGGCGCTTCTATCTATCTCTGTTGTGGTGTTTGTAAAATATACAGACCACGCAGTGCAGGGAAGAGCAAACACATCATTATGCCTTCATGACAGAAAAGCCTGCTCTGCTCGAGTGTAAAGCTTTGCACTATTGTGTGGGGGCTTCAATCAATAATCTTTGTCAAAACAGAATATACTGCATTGTCATTCTGTCCCTTTTAAAACAAACCCGCGGCCTGTGAAGGAGTAATGGCCGTCTGCTTCTGCCTCCTTTTAGTATCGAACTCTTAATAACAATAACAATAATGACAAGCATTACAGTCCCCGTTCCTTCCGCGCGTTCAGCCGGCGTTGACGGCCGCAGCCCCGGGTCTGCCGCGGCCGGTCCTGCAGTAATGGGCACGGCGCATGCGTAAGCCCGAAACCTTCCATTGGGCACGGCGCATGCGCAAGCAGCAGGAGGTATTGCTAGCGTCTCAGCTTCCGAGGAGGACAGCGCGTTCGCGTGCGCGTGGCCGGCGCAAATCGCCTTGCGCGCGGCCAGTGCTGTCGTCCTGGGAAGCTGAGCCGCTAACAATAAGGTCTCTGGCGAGAGCGAGCTTCGCTCGCTTCTAGCCGAGACCTAAAAAATGAACGGAAAAAGGAAAAAAAACATATTGCTAAACTACTGTAAAATGTCTGGTACCATTTCTTTGCAGCATTATTTACTAACATGTGTTGATACATGCTAGTATTTCCTGAAAATATTCCTAATGGAAAATCAGTGTAACCAGTTTCAATAAGATTATGAGAAACAAGCATTGGCAAAACCAGTTTGTCCGAAATTGGTAGTCAGCTTTTTAGTTTTGTCAATGTGTGACTTGTTTTGGCATGTCCTTATTGGTGTGGGAGCTGCCAGGTTCTCACCAATATAACAAAGAATGGCAAAAGCAAAAACATTTTCGATCTGAAAAAGCATACACTGCCACCAAAGTTACCCGAACTGAACAAAACTACTTTGTGTGCCGTTATGCTTATTGTGAAAGAGCAGAATGCTGTCATTCACTTTAAAGCATGTCGATACAGAGAGAGAGAGAGAGAGAGAGAGAGACAGAATTTTCGTAATCGCTAAAGGTCATGGTCATCGCACGACGAAATTGGGGGCCCAATTATTAAAGTCTCAAAAGTTCACCCATGGTAGATATGTCCTTGCCTAAAGTACAGGTATGCGGCTTTCATGAATTTACAGAAGTAGGTATTTAAGAACTGCATTTTAGCATGAGAAAATGTGCTCGTAGATTTGCTCATTCTAAAATCAGAGTGTTTACAAATTTACTTTTCCGCCAACCACTTTTTCCCCCAACTCTGGATGAAGGTTTGTCTGCCAGTACATTTCCAAATTTCTGAGCAGGGAAAAGTATTAAAGAGTTGTTGAAAACCCTTAAAACATGCACGTTAGTAGGTTTGCTCGGACTCAAAAGAGCACTCTAACCCAGGAACTATTGCTTACCATTACCTTCCGCTCCAGTATGGAGATCTGCGGAAAAGTGGCAACATAAGTGGATGGCAAGTATTCAAACTCTACTATGGTATGAGCCATGGCATAATCAGAGGCTATATCAGAGCTATTATAGAATGAGATTGCTGCCATAATTTGTTGCCGCACTATCAGGCACCAAAGGGACACGTGGATTTTGTTACAGGACAAATAGATTTAGGAAGTAACCTGCCCCATGGACAAGTAGATATTTCATTAAATTCCACACACCTGGTGGTCCCAAGTATGTGTCTTTTCCTGAATGGAATCCGTGCAACATGCTGTCCAACGTTTGGTCTAGTTCATATGTGTGGGTCTCCTTAGTAGTGCTTGTCCATAATACCCTTGCATCTATTACCAGAGACGTCCATGGCGTTTGGAATTAATCCTCCTCCGTGTTTAGGAAGCAACTAATTCTGTTGGTTTTTCAAGCTTGAATATTAAATGGTTAGAACCCATTTTGTGTTCCACTTTGAATCCATTTCTGTTTTTCTTATGGCTGCGCAATCTGTAGCCATTCTGGCTAACTTCAGTTCAGCAGTTTATGCACATTTAACCCAGTATGGACTCCCTAATTCAGGCGGTCCTATTATCTATGTAGTGGAAGCGGATGCAGCAGATCTCCTTGAAGTTTTTGTTACTGAGAAGTCAAATTTCCCGCTGTGGATGGGGAATACTAACACATTTTATACATACACTACACAAGCAGTGCCGAATCCATAAAGACCTTATGCTCTCATTGAGATTTCTCTCACCTACTGGGAAAGCTAAAATAGGTTCCTTGGCTCCCTCCCACACGTAGCTACACCTGTACGCTTGTTATGTTATTGCAGTTTATAACGCGCGCAGCTACTCAGTGTCCCGGCGCGACAGTTAATTAAACAGCAACGTTTTGAGCTGCTTTTGAAGCAGATTAGATCCTGAATGCTACGTAGAGCAAATGGAAGCGCGTTCCTATACATGGCGGCCCTAAAAGCCAAAGAGCGGCCACCCATTCTTTGGAGGTTAATGCGAGGTATCTGGGAAAGAAGTTGGGAGGCTGACCGCAATTGTCTAGCTGGAGTGTAGAACCTTAAGCGCTTCCTAAGCTGGAAGTGTACAGGGCATGGTGTGCCAAGATCAAAGCTTTAAAATTAACACGTTCGGTGACCAGCAACCAGTGAAGAATGCGTAGGTGTTTTCTAATGCTGCATCGGATACGGATCTTAAAAAGAAGCCTGGCATCCGCATTCTTGACTATCTGCACTTTGTTGAGGATGTATCCTGGAAGACCAATGTACAGAACACTGGCGTAGTCGCTATGTGACTTTATCAGAGCCCGGGTAACCGTTTCTTTGGCAGCCCTGGGAAGAAGCAGGAGGAATTTCTTAAGGGATTTAAGTATCCCTAAACTATTCCCCGCAAGCATCTTGATCTGAAAAGAAACACATTCTCCTCCAACCAAACTCCCAAGGTCTTCACAGGGTGAGCCGGGGAGGAGTGCAAAGGATAATTTGGCGACCAGAGTAGTTCTCGAAAATGTGGGGGTAACTTTCCGATTTGTCTACATTGCACTTTAGCTGCGCCAAAGAAAAACAGCTGTCAGACACTCCTTCGCCTCTGTGGTTGACCACTCCGCGTAAACAGAAGCTGGGTGTCGTCAGCGTACGCAACTGTTTTTGCTCCGAAATCCTCTGCCAGCTGAACCAATGGAGGGACATAAATGTTGAAAAGCAGGTGGCTCAAAGAGGAACCCTGCGCCACTGCAGCTTGGGTTTCCATACTAAAGATGTGGCGACCTGGCCAGCATTCGCTAGACCTACACCATACCTTGATATGGCTAATCAAAACCTTGTACAATCGCAAGCTTTATACACTAGTCTAATGACCTTGTACAGACACTTAATTAAAAAAAAAACACACACCTTGTTGGCACTGCCATTAAGGATTGGCTTGCAAGGGCAAGCCCTGTTCGCTGCAGTTACTTCAAGCCCTGTAACTGTTTATGCATTTACGGGTAAAAAAAAAACCACTAATCGTGAGGAAATTCCATTGTGGATTGCCCAAAAAAATCAAATTGAAGCGGTTTTCCCCCCTTACGGGACCACAGGACAACATTTTGACTATGTGCTTACCTGTTGGATGGTACCTTGTATTAGAGACTAACACTTTGGGAACAGTTTTTTGCTGCGGTCTGAACTATCTGCCATGACACTACCTCGATGTCAGTCTTACCAGACGTACCTCAACAGATACAGATGAACATGGGGCAGCTGCTATCCTAGATTTGGTGATGAAAATAATAGGAAACAAAGCCATTGTATCTGCAATGATTTTGTCGAATATTAAAGGTAAAGCAGCAATAAACCATTTCCCTAAATGGTCGGCTGATCCCGAGGTTAGTGATGAATGCAATACTTGGTGTGTTTTCTGCTCCTCGCTACCACCTCCCCACAATTCCTTAAACGTCCTTGTTAGGTTTTTGTATTGGAGGAATCGGCAGATGGGAGAACAGAATCCTCCACAAAGTCCCCGAAAGGAGCAAGAGATTTCTGGTGATGGAGATCTCACTGTATCTAGTTTCACCCTACTCCAGACTGATAGTTCAGTTGTAAAGGTAGAGATTGAGTATCCATGTGGCAATCCAATCAGGGGCAGGTTTGGCGAGTATCTGGGTGTCCACCGTTTTTGACACCCCTCGCCTCCAGCATTGCAATGCTTTGGTCAGGAGCGGTGATTGCTGTGGGCTGTCCACCGCCTGGTTAAGCAGTTTGGCTAACAACCATGATGGACCTGCCATCCCCCTGGCCCAGTCTGTCTTAAGCTCCTCCCCTTCCAACCATTGTGCAACCCATTGAAGCTCGGCAGCCAGGAAATATAACTCGGTGTGGCACCCCAAGGGCATCCTTCCTTCATGGGCTGTTGTAAGACTGCAAAGGACACTCTTCGCCTTCCCGTGTTCCAGATAAGGTCTCTCAATAGGGAGTTTAATTGACCAAACCATCCAGCCGGCATTGTGATCAAGAGATCGATAAAATAATATAGTAATAGCAGAAGCATCACCGTCTTGGATAGAGCAACCCGGGCCATAACAGGTAGGGGCTGGGAACTCAAGGAACCGACACAGGACTGAAGGGATCGAAAAGCCATCCCAAGGTTACCCTTCCAAAGATCTTAGAGTGTGATATACATAAATCCCTAGTCATCAGAAAGTAGTGTGCCCAATTGAGTTCCACCGGGACACAGGAAACAAATAGGTCTTACTCCTATTAACTTTTAGTCCTGATACCTTTTTAAATTTCAAGAGCTCGGCCGTAGTGGTGCTTGCTGCTGCGTCAGACCGGTATATCAGAAGATCATATGCATGTAGAGAGATGTTCTCGCCTTCGTCTGTGTATGCCCATGCCCTCACCGCCCGCCGTAAACCGAATCGTCAGTGCCTCAATCGGTAAGGCGAACAGAAGTGGAGATGAGGGGCATTCCTATCCCCGAAAGACTCCATATTGCTGGGGAAATTGTCTCACCTGTACGTACTCTGAGCGTTCTCTAGCTGATACAATTTATCCTCAATTTAATTCAGCTCCAAATGCAGCTTTCTGGGCCCCTGTCGAGTGTCCTAGGAGGTGCCCTCTTATCACTGTGTTAAGTGCCTCCTATTCTACCAGTCACGTGGTCGCTGTCTGTGTTATCTGAAAAGTAATTATCTATGGTGGACTGTAAGGTTTCCCTAAAACAGATGTCTTCCAAGGCCACCGTATTAAGCCGCGATAGGGGGTTCCTCAGTGGCCTAAACTCAAGGATCAACAGGCAGTGATCTGACATTGTAAGTACTAAATATTCAAGGTGATGATTAACTGTCCCAAGGGAATTTGAGCACAGAAAGGCATCTATTTGTGTATGCAGGTGGTATATGAATGAATAGAAAAAAGAATCTTATATTAGCATGTTGTGTCCAAGTGTGCCATCCAATCCTTCACCTTTGTGTTACGATGTGTCAGGTCCTCTGGCATTGGAGGCATTAAATGATCTAAATTGCTTAACAGAGGTGATGTTTTTCCGGTTTTAGTTTATGGCGGCATAGTGGAGTTTACTGATAAGGCTGCATTGGTCAGATCGGTCTGATGGTGCTTGTGAATTTTTCACATTACGGGCACATTGGCCACTCTTTATTTAGTGTCTTGGAGTAGGAATGCATTGGTCGGTCACTCAGGGACAAGGTGTTAACCTGAGACAGAACAATTAACTGTGCTTACCGGTTAGAGAGCTTTACAAGGAGAGTCCTAGTTGGTGTACATTTGTCTGAGGTAAGAATTGGCAAACTGACAGATTCCCACAGAGGAAAATCAGAGTTCGTGTCCATCTAAAGGGAAAGCAAGAGTTAGATAGATGCTCACAGTGGTTGCGTTGGTCCACTCCGTAGGCAATGACCTAGGCTAACAATCATGTCTCCAGGAAACGGGGACTTTTGCAAAATGTGGGGGAGATGTCTCACGTAAACCGTTGAGGATTTCGGCAGCTCTCTACGAGTACTTTTTTGTGCCTTTAGTAAACCGGATGAAATATTAGAAAAAAAGAAAAGTAGAAGTGAGAAATAGATTCTCAATATCCGGTGGCTAGCGAAACACATGGGACAAGACATAGCTCTAGGCAGGAAACTGTACATGTTGGATCTACCCATGCTTACAAAAAACAAGTAGCAGCGTATTATCACCACAGTAATAACTATTAAACTCTTGTTGTGTGAACGCCTTGCAATGCTGATTTGTTTCAGTGAAGTTTGTATTTAGGATTATGAACTCCCTCCAAAGCTGCTCGGAAATGAAAGCTGGGAAACCTGTGTCCTTTGTCACAAGCACTTGATGCACAAAGCAAGCAGCATAAGGTTGGGGGGAGGACGGGTCAAGCAGTAAATCGGAAGGGGGTTGTGCAGTGACCTGTTGATGTTGAAAAAGATAATGAAATAAACTCCCAAACCAGGACCTCGGGACAGAAAACATACGAAACATTGGTTTGAAAATTAAAAATGGCAGCACAACAGATGCAGTCTTAATGATAAAAAAGACCTGTAATTACTAAACAAGACCAGTGCAAAGCGCTTGTCTGGGAACGAAAACGAGAAGCTGGCAAGCTACAAAAATTAAACCCATCAAGATAAGTGCATTATTGTTCGTGCAGCTGGCAAGCCACAAAAAAGAAATGGTACTCACGGAGTATCATAAATAACTGTATGAGTAAGAATACACATAACAGTGGCAGTTCATATGGGAGGTTGCAGAAGTCTGAAAGGAGGGGACTAGTAAGCTATTTAACTAAACAAAAGCCTTAATTTACGAAGGACAGAAAGAGGAACCAATTTAAAAGATGGGCTGTGATTGCAGCCCAAATTGTAGATACAGTATGTCTCAAAGAAACTGCGCACACGCTGCCTAGGCGAGAACTAAAACGGACTTTAAAAGGAGAACGTTCATGCAAAAATTCTGTGCGCAGGGTAAAGGTAATAACTTACTCTTGGATGTTGTTTTTGCGTCCCTTGATGGACTGTATGCTGCGCAGATGAGCTGCCACCACCGCCATCACCTTCGTGAACACCCGAGGGGCGCTGGTAAGGCCAAAGGGGAGCATGGTGAATTGAAAATGCTTCTGGCCCACAGTGATCGTAGGTAACGCTGATAGGCCGGCAGGACGGGAATATGAAAATAAGCATCCAGCAGGTCCAATGCCACCATGCAGTCTTGTGGGTCGAGAGCAAGACTGGATGGTCCAGGTTGCTGGGTCCCTCTACTCTGTATCTGCAAGACTACCCTTTGGCCAGTGTTTTAATGTCTGTTTGTGGTAAGACCTTCCTTGACCTCCTGTTGCCACACAGTCCTACCTTTTCCTTTTCTTCAACTTAATGCTGAAGAGAAACTTCGAGTGAGAAATCAAGCCAAAGTAGCCACACAACTGAGACTACCCAGGACCTTTCCTGAGAGTGCGCCACCCTGGCGTTTCTATCGTTGTGATTGATACTACTGGTTTGAAAGGTGGGTGAAAGGGAATTTTACTATCACCATTGAACAGGTTGTTGTAGAGGGTGGTACCTCTTGAAACTGCCAGTTCATTGTTCTGATTCACAAAAGAATGCCATTGGAAAAAAAAAGTTAATGGAAGCCTTAAAATGTTCATATTGACAAAATAAAGCATATTTGCAAGGAAGGTAATACCCAAATATTTTGGAACTTTTTAAATTAGAGCAGCTGGTTTAAGTAGTACTGAGTAGGCGATATTACAGATTAATTTGTAACACTGTTATGTGTGTAGTGATTCAGGAGGTACACAAGTAAATAAAGCATACTGTTTGGTAACAACTTTAATACAGCAAGAAAATGTTTGAATTTGATTGGGCCCCAGGTGAGCTCCATCCCTATGTTTTTGAATGAGACCAGATTGGTGAACTGGTTGGTTGCGGAGCTAGCCCAATGGTTCCTGTCCCCTGGAGTTTTAGCCTTTACTTTAAAAAGGGAGACAAATGAAAAACAACCAGCTATAATTTCAGTTCTTCTGGATGTTGATGAGAAATTATGTGCATGTTTGTTGTTGGTTAAATTCTTTGTCATTGTCCAGTAATAACTGAAAGACACGTTAGTGATAGATTCCTTACCTTGGAATATCCCCAGGCATCAGACTGGATCCGGAAAGCTTTCGTCAGCAGTACCTCTGCGCTTCGATAGGCGTCGTCGTATGGCTCCGCCAAGATGACGTCACTGGAGCTACTTAGAGGCGCCCAAGCACGCTGATGTCAGTTCTTTCTTCTTCCGCGCCAGCAAGGGCAGATCGGAGAGAGCAGTACCCCGTCAACTTGTTGACTAAAAGTTTGTTTGATTAAATTGTAAGTAAGACTTACTCCTGGTGCATAGGGATGCCCGGTTTCAAGCTTTGTGAGGCCTGTCCTTGCACAATGTCGCTGACGGACCCACACCTTGAGTGTATCTTCTGCCTGAGGCGTGACCATGACATTCATGTTCCCACTGCCGAGCCCTGGCCCCGAAAACTTTACAGGAGTGGTCCCGTAAGTAGCTGGAGGCCCGGGAGTCGGGCCCATGTTGGTCCCGGTCTCGTGGGAGGTCGAGGGCATGGTCGCGGAGCAAGCACCATCATTAGAAGTCTTCGCACTCTGAGTCAAGTAAGGCGAAGCACAAAAGTTGTAGAAGCGTTGTTGCTCTTCGTCATCCCCTTGCCGGTCGCGGAACACGGCTGAGGGGGCAGATGTCCCCGCCCCTGCGGCACCGTCGGAGCCTGAGCAGTTACCGTTTGCTTACCCAGCCTTCCCGGGTTCATTGGCGGCTCCAGCCGAATTGCAAGTGTTCGTGTCTGCAATGGCATGTATCTTCGGCCTTTGCGGCCCTGACTCCAGTGGTGCCAGCGAGGGCTCCCTGGTAGCTGGTTGGGTGCCACTAGATTTCTGATTCAGCTTTGGCATCTTGGGTGGCGCAGAGTTCACAGGCTTCTACACTTCTCTGGTGTGTGGGAACTCGTACTGTAGGCTCTTCTTCAAGCGAGTATCCAGGAAGCGAACGCCCACCCCACGACAGACGTTGCTTTTGGATCTCTGTGTACGTTTGTGTTATGCTGCACCCCACGTCCAAGCCCGCTAGGTCAGATCGCTTAACACAGCAAGGGGCCCCAGGGGCTATCCGTGGTAAGGGCCAGTTTCTTAGAGGTCCTTCTCTCCTGGTCGCAAAACTCCCTGGACCCAGCCATTTAGTCAAAGGGGCCACCTAGACCAGTCTCCTACGGTGCAGAGATAAAGGGGGAAGCTCTCAAGGCTCGTCCTCTCTATAGGCTGCAATGTAACACCGCCACTGCACCCCTCTGCTGCCGCCCTGAATCTCCACCCGTCTTCTCAGAACTTAGTCTAGTGTGGATATGTTGTTCAATACGTTAGGGACACTCCGAGGGGGACCCTTCTCCAGACTCCACCCCCGATGTTTAGGCCCCCAGTTGGACAAGGGTCCATATTAATTTCAGAAAACCACCCAGATATGTGTTCGCTAGAGGGTTAAGCATATCTCTGGCTAATTCTCCCCAAAACCTCTAGAGTTTCGGAAGGATGTGTCCAGGTTCTGTCTAGTCTGCCTCCGGCAAACTCACCAGATCCACTACAGGGCCGAGACTGGCACCGTAGCGGTATGTCACACAGCCATCTGAGTCCTCTGGATCGTATCAGGCCTTTGCAGTCGTAGGGACCGGCTAGTGTCAGTTCCTCAGCTATTCTGGGCCGGCCCAACAGTGATGCAACCACTCGGCCACCGCTAAATGCGGTAAACACTGTGGACCCGGCCCGATAGGCCAGATCTGGGATCTCCGCTGTCCCGGGGTCTGCAAGCCCTGCCGGCCTCCCACTAACTGGTGTTTAAATGCGGATCTAGGTGATAAGCGCTCCTTGTACCCTCAGTGAGAGCGCAGCCGGCCCAGCTGACCTGCCCTGATGGACCGGGTCTTCTCACGGTCAGCCTCTGCTCCTGGCTCTCTAAAGGTCAGGTGTTCATATGTCCATCCGGGCTCCCTAGCCCGGGGGTGGCAAGCAGGTTATGGACTGCGTCCGTGCAATGCTCCCTCTGAAAGCCCAGGAAAATCGCGTTGGCTTGGGCGAGAGGTGCTCCTGGATAGTATAAACACAATCTGGTTGGGGTGAATTAAGTCAAGCAACCAAAGCGCCATGATTTTACTAAGAATTTTGAAGTCTATGTTTAACATGGAAAGAGGATGAAAGTCTGTTGTCAGCTCTTGGAGCCATGGTCTTGGGGAGAGGGATCAGGACTGCGTCACGTAGCGAGTCTGGAAGTCTCCCCACCTGCAGGCATTCAGCATAGTGCTACCAGCCTGGGGGTCAATATGGGGGCATAGGCAATGTAGAATTTCGCAGGGAGACCTTCCGGGCCCTGGGTGTTCTCAGAAGCCATATTTTTAATGGCAATTCGAACTTCATGTTGTGTCACCTGACCTCCCTACGCCTCCCTAGCACTGGGATCTAGTGTCCGAAGCAGTAGCTGTCAAAAAGTCCACTTGTTTATGCAGTGCGGTCAGGGCACCCTATAGACCTTTGTAAAATTCATAAAAAAGAGCGCTAAATGACTATGGATCGTAAACAGTTTCATTGTTCTTACACCTGACTTTTGTGTTCGGAGGCCTCCTGGATTCCAGCTGAATCAGCCACGCTAACAAACGTCCCGGTCTCACTTCATCCTCTTGGACCTTTGTGTGAGATCCCTTATAAACTTGGCACCGCAGCCGTTCTAAGGCCTCATTTTAACGTTCACGTGTCTCACTCGGGTCTTCAGAGCATCTGTTTCATGCCCTAGCTGATGCAATTTATCCTCTATTGTCTTCCGTTCAAGATACAGCTTTCTGGGCCCCTAGTGCATACGTATCACTGTTTTGAATGCCTCCCATTCTACCAGTCTCGTGGATGCAGTCTGTGGGTTATCTGAAAAGTAATTATCTATGGTGGACTTTAAGGTTTCCCTAAAGCAGACCTCTTCCAAGGCCACCGGTTTCAGCCACCATAGAGGGAGCACAGTGCGGTTCCTCAGTAGTCTAAACTCAAGGAGCAACGGACAGAGATCTAATATTCTAAATATTCAGTGTTAGGTATTACTGTCCCAAGGGCGTGTGAGCACAGAAAGACATCTACACGTGAATGCAGGTGGTATATGGGTGAATAGAAAGAATAATCTCTTATATTAGCATGTTGTGTCCTCCAAATATCATCCTATTCCCAATGTGCCATCCAATCCTGCATCCCTGTTGCGTTATGGCATCCCAGGGCCCCTGGCAATGGGGGTATTATTGCAAGATCTAATAGAACCTCAGACAGTGTGGTAAAGTTGCCTCCTAGGAGTTTATCTCCTGCCGCCAACTTACCCAGTGGAGCTGTAACCCTCCCCGCTCCCGCCTCCCAGCTGCCCCGCCCACCCGCGCACTTGGCCTTAAATGGCGACCGTGCGACGCAGGTGAGTGTGACCCACTTGTGGGACACCCCCGCGCCGCACGGCCACCAGCTGCTGCGTGTGCCCCTTGCCTGCCTGCCCTCTGCCTCGCTGCATCCTCGTTTGCCGGCTGCCGCCGCTGCGAGTGTTTTTTCCCTTGTTTTTACGGTCATTTGTGCTTGCCTTGTATAACTCTGTGTAGCTCTGTTTTTGCCCGCTTTTTGCGTAAATTTGTGCCTGTTATTACTTTTCTTACGTGTTTGCCCTCCTTCCTTGTTGTCCGCCTACCGCGCCGCCCCCCGCCCTCCCTTCCCGCCACCGCCGCTTGTCCCCGCCCCTTTTGTCTTCTGTAACCCTCCCCGCTCCCGCCTCCCAGCTGCCCCGCCCACCCGCGCACTTGGCCTTAAATGGCGACCGTGCGACGCAGGTGAGTGTGACCCACTTGTGGGACACCCCCGCGCCGCACGGCCACCAGCTGCTGCGTGTGCCCCTTGCCTGCCTGCCCTCTGCCTCGCTGCATCCTCGTTTGCCGGCTGCCGCCGCTGCGAGTGTTTTTTCCCTTGTTTTTACGGTCATTTGTGCTTGCCTTGTATAACTCTGTGTATCTCTGTTTTTGCCCGCTTTTTGCGTAAATTTGTGCCTGTTATTACTTTTCTTACGTGTTTGCCCTCCTTCCTTGTTGTCCGCCTACCGCGCCGCCCCCCGCCCTCCCTTCCCGCCACCGCTGCTTGTCCCCGCCCCTTTGTCTTCTGTAACCCTCCCCGCTCCCGCCTCCCAGCTGCCCCGCCCACCCGCGCACTTGGCCTTAAATGGCGACCGTGCGACGCAGGTGAGTGTGACCCACTTGTGGGACACCCCCGCGCCGCACGGCCACCAGCTGCTGCGTGTGCCCCTTGCCTGCCTGCCCTCTGCCTCGCTGCATCCTCGTTTGCCGGCTGCCGCCGCTGCGAGTGTTTTTTCCCTTGTTTTTACGGTCATTTGTGCTTGCCTTGTATAACTCTGTGTATCTGTTTTTGCCCGCTTTTTGCGTAAATTTGTGCCTGTTATTACTTTTCTTACGTGTTTGCCCTCCTTCCTTGTTGTCCGCCTACCGCGCCGCCCCCCGCCCTCCCTTCCCGCCACCGCCGCTTGTCCCCGCCCCTTTTGTCTTCTGTAACCCTCCCCGCTCCCGCCTCCCAGCTGCCCCGCCCACCCGCGCACTTGGCCTTAAATGGCGACCGTGCGACGCAGGTGAGTGTGACCCACTTGTGGGACACCCCCGCGCCGCACGGCCACCAGCTGCTGCGTGTGCCCCTTGCCTGCCTGCCCTCTGCCTCGCTGCATCCTCGTTTGCCGGCTGCCGCCGCTGCGAGTGTTTTTTCCCTTGTTTTTACGGTCATTTGTGCTTGCCTTGTATAACTCTGTGTATCTCTGTTTTTGCCCGCTTTTTGCGTAAATTTGTGCCTGTTATTACTTTTCTTACGTGTTTGCCCTCCTTCCTTGTTGTCCGCCTACCGCGCCGCCCCCCGCCCTCCCTTCCCGCCACCGCCGCTTGTCCCCGCCCCTTTTGTCTTCTGTAACCCTCCCCGCTCCCGCCTCCCAGCTGCCCCGCCCACCCGCGCACTTGGCCTTAAATGGCGACCGTGCGATGCAGGTGAGTGTGACCCACTTGTGGGACACCCCCGCGCCGCACGGCCACCAGCTGCTGCGTGTGCCCCTTGCCTGCCTGCCCTCTGCCTCGCTGCATCCTCGTTTGCCGGCTGCCGCCGCTGCGAGTGTTTTTTCCCTTGTTTTTACGGTCATTTGTGCTTGCCTTGTATAACTCTGTGTATCTCTGTTTTTGCCCGCTTTTTGCGTAAATTTGTGCCTGTTATTACTTTTCTTACGTGTTTGCCCTCCTTCCTTGTTGTCCGCCTACCGCGCCGCCCCCCGCCCTCCCTTCCCGCCACCGCCGCTTGTCCCCGCCCCTTTTGTCTTCTGTAACCCTCCCCGCTCCCGCCTCCCAGCTGCCCCGCCCACCCGCGCACTTCGCCTTAAATGGCGACCGTGCGAACGCGCAGCGGTCACGCGCAGCGGGCGCGCCGATTGTGCGCCGAAGGCGCGCCAAAGGTAAGCCCGTCTGCGCCCGTCCGCGTCCGGACCGCGACCAGCGCCAGGACCCCTGGCCCCCGAAGAGCCCGACCGACCCGCCTGACGTACTCAGCCGCCACCCTCATCGCTCTCAACACCGGCCGACTCCCAGAATGCCACCAAGCCACTCCAAGACGCACCCACGGACCTTTCAGCTGCCACGCCTGCAAGTTCTCATGCATCCGGACCAGCCCCGCACCAGCACCCGACAAGTCGAACACCAGCAGCACCCACCTCAAGTGCATCCTGCTCAACACCCGCTCCGTCCACAGACACGCCATCGAACTCTGGAACCTCCTAGACGCCACAGCCCCTGACGTTGCCTTCCTCACGGAGACCTGGATGAACGCCTCTTCAGCTCCCGACATCGCCATCGATATCCCAGAGGGCTACAAGATCGTCCGGAGGGACCGAAACGCCAACCAGATGGGAGGAGGCATCGCCATCATCCACAGGAACACCATCCGTCTCACGACCAGCACCGACAACACCCTGACCAGCGCCGAACACCTGCACTTCCAGATCCACACCAACCCGAACACCACCCTCAGAGGCACCCTGATCTACCGACCCCCTGGACCACGCACGCAATTCAGCGAGGACATCGCCGACTTCGTCAGCCCGCATGCCCTCCCCTCCGCGGACTACATCCTCCTGGGAGACCTCAACTTCCATCTGGAGAACAACAACGACCACAACACCAGCACCCTGCTCGACAACCTCGCCAACCTGGGACTCAAGCAACTGGTGTCCACCCCCACCCACCTCGCCGGACACACACTCGACGCCGTCTTCTCATCCAGCACAGACATCGACTTCAGCCACGCCACAGAGCTTCAATGGACGGACCACAGCTGCGTCCACTTCACCTTCAAGAGAACGACGACCCACCAACACCAGCAACACACCGCCCGCAGAAGCTGGAACAAGATCACAGCAGACCAGCTCGCCACCTCCCTGAGCCAACACCCTCCTGCCAGCTCAGCGAACCCCAGCCAGGCCGCCGATAACATCACGAAGTGGATCAGCAACTGCGCGGACGTACTCGCCCCGCTGAGGACCCCGCCCAGCAGACCCGGCAGCAAGAAGGCCCCATGGTTCACCGACGAACTCAAGAGCTCCAAGAAGAACTGCCGAGCCCTCGAGAAAGTCTGGAAAAGGGACCCGACACCGGACAACAGGACCTCCTACAAACTGGCCACCCGGAAACACCACCAGCTGATCCGCGCCGCCAAGAGAACAGCATTCAAGGACCGGTTGGACAACCACGCACACAACAGCAAGGAACTCTTCAACATCGTGAAAGAGCTTTCCAACCCCAGCGCAGGAAACAACGACATCACCCCATCGCAAGACCTCTGCAACTCCCTCGCCTCATACTTCCACAACAAGATCACGGACATACACAGCAGTTTCAACAACCAACCAACGCACACCACGACCGACCAGCCACCCCCCCCACCACCACCCTCCACGCCTGGACCCCGATCAGCACAGAAGACACCATCCGCACGATGAACTCCATCCACTCCGGATCACCAACCGACCCCTGCCCTCACCACGTCTTCAACAAGGCCGACGCTGTCATCGCACCCCACCTGCGAGACATCATCAACACATCCTTCGACACCGCCATCTTCCCTGAAAGCTGGAAACACGCCGAACTCAACGCTCTACTCAAGAAACCAACAGCGGACCCCACCGACCTCAAGAACTACCGCCCCATCTCGCTTTTCCCGTTTCCAGCCAAAGTCATCGAGAAGACCGTCAACAAGCAGATGGCCGCCTTCCTCGAGACGAACGGATCCCTCGACCCCTCACAGTCCGGCTTCCGAGCCAAACACAGCACCGAGACCGCCCTCATCGCCGCCACCGATGACATCCGAGCCCTGATGGACAATGGAGAAACAGCGGCCCTCATCCTCCTAGACCTCTCCGCGGCATTCGACACGGTCTGCCACCGCACCCTAATACGGCGCCTCAGCAACATCGGAATCCAGGACAAGGCGCTGGAGTGGATCATCTCCTTCCTCGACGGAAGAACACAGCGAGTCCGCCTACCACCGTACAAGTCAGAGGCCTCCAAAGTCATCTGCGGCGTCCCCCAAGGATCATCCCTGAGCCCCACCCTCTTCAACGTCTACATGAGCCCCCTCGCGGCCATCGTACGCAAACACCACCTCAGCATCATCTCCTACGCCGACGACACCCAGCTGATCATCTCCCTGACCAACGACCCCGCCGCCGCCAGAGCCAACCTGCACGAAGGGATGAAAGAGGTAGCCGAGTGGATGACGACCAGCCGCCTGAAACTGAACTCGGACAAGACGGAGGTCCTCATCCTGGGCTCTTCACCCTCCGCCTGGGACGACTCCTGGTGGCCTCCCGCCCTGGGCACCGCACCCAAACCGACAGACCATGCACGAAACCTGGGCTTCATCCTGGACTCCTCCCTCTCCATGACCAGGCAAGTCAACAGCGTCTCCTCGGCGTGCTTCAACATCCTACGCATGCTACGGAAGATCTTCTGGTGGATCCCCACAGAGACCAGGAAGACCGTCACCCAGGCCCTCGTCACCAGCCGACTGGACTACGGCAACTCCCTCTACGCCGGGACCACCGCCAAGCTCCAGAAGAGACTCCAGCGGATCCAAAACGCCTCAGCCAGACTCATCCTCGACATCCCACGATCCAGCCACATCTCCGGACATCTGAGAGACCTTCACTGGCTCCCCATCAACAAGAGAATCACCTTCCGCCTCCTCACCCACGCACACAAAGCCCTACACGACCAAGGCCCGAGCTACCTCAACAGCCGAGTCAACTTCTACGCTCCCAAACGACACCTCCGATCAGCCAACCACGCCCTCGCCGCCGTCCCCCGCATCCGAAGAGCGACTACAGGAGGAAGGTCCTTCTCCTACCTGGCCGCCAAGACCTGGAACTCCCTCCCGTCCGACCTGCGCCTGACCCAAGACCACCTCTCCTTCAGGAAGAAGCTGAAGACCTGGCTGTTCGAGCAGTAGCGGCACCCCCCCTCCCCAGCGCCTTGAGACCCTACGGGTATGTAGCGCGCTTTATAAGTGTCACTGATTGATTGATTGAAAGCCGGAAGCCGGCCTTGATTTTGAATAGGGGCGTACACACTCCATAGGGTAATCTTCCTTCCCCACAGCATCCCCGTGACTAGAACATATCGCCCTTCCTTATCAATGAGTGTATTTTGGGGTTCAAAGGGGATTCCTGCCTCACCCATATCAACACCCCTCTGGTATAGACTGAAAAATAGGTAACAAATATTTGTCCCCTCTATCTCCTGCGCAACATTTCCACTTCACATTGAATAAGATGGGTTTCTTGCAGCATGGCTAAGTGTACTCCCCGTTGTCGCAAATATCTATGGACCTAAGACCCCATCCCTCCGATGTTCCATGTCCAAAATGTCAATGCATAGTGAGGTGCAGCCACAGTAAGTTCATTACCGACCTGCCATTTTCCTCCCCCTCCCCCCCCCCACCCTTTGAGATAGTCAAAGCAAAACCACCCATGCATAGAAAACAAACCACTATGAACTTATTTATGTACCATCTCAGAACATCAACTCCCTCTCCAAAGTGCAGTCTAACAGCCAGCCGTCTAAACCATGAATAACCCAGAATGTTAGATTAGAACGCCCTAACTCAGTAGAGTGTTGACCTTCCAATAAAGGGCAGGCTACGATCTAAAGGCAATGTTTCTTGGTAGGCGCCCCAGCCCAGGCCTACAGCAATTGACCAAAAATGTCACCCAGTTCAAAATTCGGATAGTGTGCCTAGATGGGCGTACCTTCTCACCAGCTATATATACTCACAAGGACAACCCCTTGTATGCCCACGGGGAATTGGGTCAGTTGTATACAAAACAGAGTCCAGACTCTTCAGAAAAATATGTTGGGAACACTCTTGCATCAGTTTGGGGAAGCCCACCATTCAGTGTATAATTTTAAACTGCCAGGGGGTACCTACACACTCTGCTGTTCTATTGTACAAACATGGGTACAAACAATTGAGAAATCTATATATAGACTGACAAAAAGGGGTTATTTTTCTATTGCAAAACCTATTTTTCTCACCAGCTAGCATCCCTTCAGATTATATAATCTGCTGTTTTCTGGGTTACTTCTGGGAGCATGATGCTGTCTGTTCATGAGGATTGGGGAACCAGTTTCCGATATACTTCTGGGCCCTTTCATGATCGTTGCCACTGCCTGATTAGCAGTGGCTCTTTCCTTTTCCGTTTGTGATGCCCTGGGTTCTTTGCTGCACCCCTCCTGGGTAGTTTGCGAGGATTCTTTCTCAACAATTCTGTTTTGTGATAGCAGCTCGCCCATTGCAGATAGCGTTCGAGTCTTATAGTTTTCAAGCCATTCCCAAGTCGCTGTGGGATTGTCTCAAAAATGCACCTTTCCATCCAGTATGATCCGAAGTCAATCTGAGAACATCAGAGTATTTCAGGCCTTCTTCCCTCAGAGCCCTCTTAATTTTGAAAAATGAGGTGTTTTTCCTTTGCACCTCTGTCGTTTAATCTTGGGGATACTGTTACCCTTAAGAGGGAGACTTTACGGGTATTGACCTTGAAGGGACCTACACTTCTGGCTCTGTGCAGCAATGAATTTCTAGCTTTGAAATGGGTTAGCTTCGCCACTACAGGGTGTGGGGGGAGACTTTACGGGTATTGACCTTGAAGGGACCTACACTTCTGGCTCTGTGCAGCAATGAATTTCTAGCTTTAAAATGGGTTAGCTTCGCCACTACAGGGTGTGGGGGGGGGGGGGCGTCCGGGTATCGGTGGGCGAGCTGGGACCCTTTGGCCCTGCTCCAAGGTGTAGAAGGATAAGAAACTCACCGGGCCATTTCTGTTCGAAGCCAGTGTTCCAGGTAATTTTTGTCCGTATTCTCCACTCCTTCAGATAGACCAAGCGCTGGATATTGTTACGCTTATGCGCCCTTCAGCATTTTCTGCTGCGCTCAAGTACATGGATCTGTAAGTTCCATGATTTGGAGAGATGTTTTGTGCGCTCTGTGGTGGTCAGCTAGTAATGCCTCTGTTATCTTCACTCGTTCTGCAAGTTTGTGGTGTTCTCCCAGGCAATGTAACACACTAGACACCGGGGAGCACTATCTACAAGCGAAGAGTTCCATTAAAAATAACATGAATTTACAGCCTATTGATTGTCTGCTACCCCTACGAAGTGGTAATATCCCCTATCGCACTGTGATGTTATACCATTCCTACAGAGTGCAAGCACCGTCCAGTGGGTTGGTCCTTTAGTTGAATAAACACTGTTGTGGTTTGTCCTCTTCCAACATGGATTGTACTCTGTATCTTTTTTTATCTGCCCAAGGCAGTCTCTTGACTTGCCCCTCTCTAAAGCCCCAGCTCCTGTCGATTGTTCCCTGGGCTTATCACCTCAGACCAATCTTTGAAGTCCTCAATCATTAATTCAAGCCATTAATTTAATCACTGCTGAATTTAAGTGAGGATCAGAGGTATTCAGGGCCTCTATCTAGCTCTGCCAAAACTCTGAGCCAGACACCGGGCCCGATCTAGGCCTAGATACCCCCCCCCAGCCCCTCCCCCCTGCAACCCCCCCTCCCCCCACAGGGGGTGGAGTCTCTTAGTTTGCACCGCTATGACGCCACTACCAGGTTGTCAGGGCTACCGCTGTGATCGGAGGTCTACAGCCCCTGGCAAGCAAAACTGCACGGATTCAAGCGAGGTCCGCCTCTGCAACATTAGCCAGGTTAACATGCTGCAGGGCAGAGGGGGGATGGTGTGTTAAAACTGTTGTAAGAATGGCTGATATGCTACCCATATGCATATGAGAGTTTATTATTGCAGGTATTTGGTCCCAGTGGCAGGATATCTCACTACGCCCAGGGGTCACAAAGATGGAGACCACAGGATATCATTGTTTGTGTAATACATAAGAGGTACAAAACTAGACCGACTAGGCACTGAAGTAACAGCATTGGATAATTGAATTAGGTATGTCTGGTGACTTGATATCTGTGCCTGAGTGCATTCTGTGGCACGCTGGGCAGGGAGATCACCGAACTGTCTCTGTATTTTTAGTAGTTAGTTAGAGGATATTGTTGTCTTGTTTGGACCATGTCCTGAGTGATGTAATATGTGACATCATCAGCAGTGCATTGCAGGCGTGCAAGTTATAGTGAGTTCAACTAACTATAACGTGGGAATTTCAATGGTTTTGTCAGTAAAATTTCCAGCTATGTCAAACCTATGGTTTTTTCAGTGAATATATATATATATATATATATATATATATATATATCTATATATATATATATATATATATCTATATATATATCAGCAAACGTCCTTTGTCCAAGGAGGAGCGTCTTTTCAGCTGGTGCCGGCGACGAGACAAGGACTAGACTCGTGTTTTATTTAGAAGCAAAAAATAGGCTCCGCACTCTTCTCGGGTGGATTTCAAAGCGATTCATTCTAGTTCAACAAAAACTTCCTTCACCTACGCGTTTCGAACAAAACTGTTTCTGATCACGGTAGTTAAAAGTCGGTCTTTAGTTTCAATTATTTATACCCTCAACTCCACTTTGACAATTAGGAGGCATTGTGGGAGGGGTAGTTTGACTCTGCTTACATAAAGCCTTATCGGATTCCTAAGATAAGCGACAAGCCAAGTTTGATGTTTTAGTGGCGATAAGATTTGACACCTGTTTCGATTGCTCACCGTTTTTTTCGGGTTAAGTGCCCCATTACCGTATGTTGTGGAACAGGGTATACATATTAGATTTACCCTGTAATTCCATTATTTATTGATAGCTAAGTGCTATAGATAGAATTTTGTTGTATGGCTTCTGCGTTTGTTTAGGACCCCGATATTGACATTCATGATGCAAGATAATGGCAGTTATTACGACAAGCATTTCATTAAATTCAATGTTATACTGACACAAAGTAATTATACACTTAAACAATAATGTGCCGCTCGCAGTCGTGCTTGTGTCCTGCGCTGGGATTTGTATTGCCATTCATTTGCCCTGAAGAAGGAACTCTTGGAATCTTGAGCCCGTGTGCTCCACCATCACCCGGATTAACTTGCCCTGAAGACGGAACTCTGTTCGAGCCCGTGTGCTCCATCCCGGGGTTTGTTTGCAGCTGAGGGAGTTGAGGCGGTCAGCGGGAGCGGGACTGCGAGGCCCAGAGGTGCTTGCGCCAGGTAATCGCGCGCACCTGGTGCCTCTTCCCGCACCCCATCTCCTCCTATTTAGCCCAGCCTCCTGACGCGTACGCGGGACGGAAGACCGGGCAAAGACCGGGCAAAGACCGGGCAAAGACCGGGCAAAGACCGGGCCAAGAGCGGGCCGTTCGAGAACGTTAGAGACTGGACTGGGCCACTCCATATACATCAGGCATTTCCCTAATACCTACCTTTGAACATATTAATTCATTGCCCCCTCCTTAGGCGTCCTTGAGCCATACTGCTCATTATGAGCTAAATGGAGACAAGGAGCAAAGCTTGCCTGGCAGCTAATGGCCCCATAACAACTGCCCCAAATCAAGGCAAAATAGATAACTATTTCCTGAAGGCAGGTTCCCTCTTGATAGATGATATCACCCTCCTAGAAAGACGAATCTCGCAGGAAATAGAATGTGTCAGAAGGTCATCGATGGGGGTTATAGCGATGGCGAAAACTCCTGAGGATAGGCGGATCATAGATAGCTCACAGCTTGGTGCTTGTGGTGGGGTACAGCGAACCACTAGTATAGATCTTTCCGAAGGAACACTAAGCGATCTAGATGATACGAGCCTTCTTTCACTCCCTCTAACACAAATCACTCAACCAACAAACACAACAGAAGCGGGGGAGGATACTGATCTAATCATCCAAAGCCCTATCTCTCTGAGGGGAGAACTCGCCACAACAGCTGATACTCCAAATTTAGTAGGGTCATCGAGTGTAGATCGGGGGCTAAGGGAGGGCGCCATACAAAAATGGAAAATGGGGAAACAGACCATTAAGGAAAGGAACGCAAAAAAAACGAAGCAAAAGGCAGGGTCAATACATAACACAGCTAGCACAGATCATACTACCCAGGACAGAACACCACCTGTGATATCAATTGACCCCTCCCAGGAACCGCCCTGCGACACCCTCACTGATCTGCCACCTCCCTCCATTGAACACAACTCTGAGTCAGCTGAAGAGGACATAACATTAGCTGACATAGGTCACCTCCTTAAGTCAATTATAAGCCCTCTGGAAGCTCGCCTGATGAAAATGGAGGCAAGACTAATTAAAATTGAGAAAACTGCCGTACAGTTTATGGATAGTTGGAAACCGGGGGCCCCTCGCCCCACATCCTCCAACATTGTTCCAAAACTTAACAACAACAAGGATCCCCCTAAATTTGCAAAAGCCAATGAGGCAGCAACAACAACTGCAGCGGGTGCTAAAAATACCAAATCACATAGCAACCAATCATCAAAACCAAAATCAGCAATGCCAGCGACTTCTGGAGGCGTCCCCAATAAACAACCCCCTATCACGCAACAACAACCATCTTTAGCTAACGATAACACGCAGCCCAATCCACAACACAAAAGTCCCCCCAATCCCCCTTTGAATATCAATCAAAATGTACCTGATTTGAATAATCCAACGGTAAAACCACCAAGAACAGTCACTGTCAATCTCCCACCTGAGGTAGCTCCATATACTGTTATTTTAGTTGGGGTACCCAAATTAAAATCAGACTCAAATGAGACAGGGGAGTCATTAAAAAATAAAGTAATTAACTGGCTCTCAACACAGACCGCTTCCCAGAGGTATGACCAGCGATATTCGCATGGTAAGAAGAGTCTCGTGGGTAGGTAAGAGACCTAAAACAATCAGTGGTGACTGTATACTAGTGACTTTTAAAGAACCAGGAACAGTCTCATTCATCTGTAGTTCTTTTCTGGAGGACGAAGGGAGCACCATTCACCCAGTCCCTCTCTCGTTTTTCTATCCAGCTAACGACCATGTAAACAATGTCCAGAGGAGAGGATATCATCAGGACTTACTGGGAAATTGGGAGGGTAACCAGGGAAGGAGGAGAATCCCCTTTAATCAATTACGAATACCCCCTATTCATCCATCTATATATATAGTGACTCCCAGGGATGGGAAACTGTACAGAGAAGAGGAATGGGAAGGGGTGGATTTGATAGAGAGGAGCCATGGCCCTCAAGATTTTATCAGCCACCATTTCTACCACTGTCTAACCGTTATGACTGTCTAGAAATGGTGGACTGACAGTTGGCCTCTGTAGAAGGGGCAAAAGAGTCTATCAGGGTTCGATCAAGGCAACCATGTCTCCCCTTATCTCAGGGAGGAGAAATCCACTACTGGGACTCCAGACCTACCCTATGAGTTAAATAAAAGGGAAATTATCCTAGAAGGCCCATCAATGGATGAAGGGCAAATAGACAGTGCTTTACGGCCAGACCATACAAGCCAAAGGGTTAGCCAATTTGGCAAGCAGACCGCCCCACAAACTCTAAAATTGCTTTCTTGGAATGTGGCAGGCCTCACCAACAAAATAGACTCGGATTCATGGGCTGAGCTAATACATCCAAAAAGCGTTTGTCTCTTCCAAGAGACCTGGACAAGGGATGAGACTTCCTTTAGGGGATTTCAGACTTTTTCAATCCCCGCTCTATGGGGTGGGAGAGGCCGACCATCTGGAGGTCTAGCAACCTGGGTGGCCTCAGACCTAGGATGTTTAGCCTCAAGATATCCAGTAGACTCCGAAGATATACTGGCCGTGTTACTTGAATGGCCAGGTCCTTTTAAAATACTAGTTATAAACATCTATTCCAGGCCAGTTCAAATAGCGGCCATTTCCAAAACCATAGAGACACTGTCGTCCCTTCTAGAAACCATTCCCGGAGATATGTCTTACCTAATAGGAGGGGACTTCAATTCACATTTCGAGCCATTACCTGGTCTACTTGATGGACCCTCCCTAGAGGAGGATTCAAGTTGGCAGGTCCCTCAGACTGAAGCACCCCCTCCCACAGCATGGACACCTCTGGCCGTCCAAATAAACACACTAAATCTCACCTATGGTTTGAGAGCCTGTAACGGCCGCACTAGGTCTGACATCCCGTCCAAATGTACATTTAATAAAGTAGGGAGGCAATCCAGACTAGATTACTTCCTGGTACAAATGCAGGCATGGAAAAGGGTAGTGGATTTTAAAATAGACAGGCATGACAGTGACCACAATGCCTTGGAATTGGAGTACGCCATCCCCTCTCCGTGGGAGACTGCGCCATGTGATCAGGAATTGCAAGGAGGACACCTCTTGGAGAATAACAGGAGGCGGATAAGATGGGAAAAGCTCGCCTCCAGTGGAGAGAAGCTAGCCTCCCTTTATGCTGGGATTATTCCTATCCTCCAGGAGGCTTTTGACCTATGGAGTCTAGACTCCATAAAAGATACTAGTGAGGATTTAGCTCAAGTACATGTACACCTAATCAAGAAGCTTGAAGCTGATCTTTTCAGCACAGGGCGACCAAGAGCTCAGGGTTTAACCAAAAATACCTGGTACAATAGCACTTGTAGATTGGCAAAGCGAGACCTCCTATCCAGCATAAAAGGAGGCTCCAGGGAGGAGATCCGCTTTAAAAGGAGTGCTTACAAATCACTTATAGCCAACGCTAAAATAGAGTGGGACGTACAGCACTGGGAGAATCTATCGGAGTCCCTAGCCAAAAGGGACTCCCGTAGATTCTGGAGAATAATTAACCATGGGAGCGGGGATCTTCCCTCGGCAATTGCACCAAACATCGCTGCAAATGTCTGGCAAGATCACTTTCAACAGCTATATTCCCCTGAAAACGAGGAGTTAGTAACAACACCTATTATTCAGAACACACATACTTCTGCCCCTTTCACCATTAAAGACATTAGGGCGGCAATAGCGGGGCTTTCCTCCGGAAAAGCCCCGGGCCTGGACGGGGTGCCGGGCGACTTTTTCAAACTGGAACCTGGGATTTGGGCACCCTACTTGATGGTTTTATTCAATGCAGTGCTGGGGGGGATGAAAATACCGGATACTTGGCTGGGAGTGGAGGTGGTCCCGATATTTAAAAAGGGGTCGCCCCTGCTCCTCGCCAACTATCGCCCAATAAGCCTCATTGATGTAACCCAAAAGTTGTTTGGCAGATTAATCCTGGATAGGCTTCAAAGCTGGATGGAGGAGACTGACATCTTAAGCCCTCTTCAGACTGGATTTAGGAAGGGAGTCTCAACAGTTGACCAAATACTTAGATTAAATATCCTGTATTGGAAGACGGCTCATCTAGAAGGTGGGTCACTGTATGCGGTCTTAGTAGACCTCCGTGCCGCCTTCGATTTGGTCCCTCGGGCCAAATTGTGGGCGGTACTGGCGTATCTGGGTGTCCCTGGAGATATTCTCCAGATTCTAATCGGGCTACACACAGAAAACTACGCCCGTGTAAGATATGGAAAGGGCGGTAGGCTGACAGATAGGTTCCCTGTCCAACGAGGGGTAAGGCAGGGATGTGTGTTGGCGCCGACCCTGTTCTGTCTATTCACGAACGGGGGGATAGAGCATTTGAGCAGGATCCCTAACATCGATGCGCCACAATTACAGGGTGCCAGCGATTATGTTCGCGGACGACACCCTGCTGTTGTCAAAAACACCAATGGGGCTACAGAGGGTCTTGAATGGGTTCTTGGAGTTCTGCAATGAAAGGGGATTAGAAATAAACCCCTCCAAGACCAAATTCATGATTCTCAGCCATAAACCCAAAAGCTGCCCAAATCCCTGCTTGGGATCTACATCCCTAGAAAGAGTCCTTGTAATTGAGTACCTTGGCATAACCTTAAATCAGAATCTAACTTGGCTGCCACACAAAACAAAGGCAACCACAAAACTAATTCAGAGGGCCGGTGCCATCACAAGAATTGCCAAAAAATCCTATCTTCTTCCACTGGCACCTGCAATACACATTTACAAAGCCCAAGCTCGAGGAGGCATTACTTATGGGGCCGAGTTATGGGGACATACACCGTTACAGACTATACAGGTCGCAGAAAACAACTTTATTAGACAATTAGTGGCCCTCCCAACGAGTAGTCCCCTTCTCCCTTTAAGAATGGACTTGGCACTACGTCCAATCACTGAAGAACTGGGCCTTAAACCTTTGACATACTGGAGACGTCTGTGGAGTAGCCAGGATCTGGGCCATTATAGAAGCGAACTACAGGAGCTTCTTAGGTCAATACATGTGTCTAAAATCCCCTGGCTGAAGTACATTAGGAACATGTGTACGACCCTCGGAGTCCCAGAGCTATGGTGCAACCCGGAAGTAACGTCCGTAAGGCTTCCGAGGAAAGAACTTTCCAAACTGTTTTACAGCTTTATGTCTCAGAGATCTGAGTTTAATCCGGGAAGGTTCTTTAACCGACATATTTACCAAAGCAAAAGACTCCTATAGCCCTGAGTATGTCTTAGACGCTATGTCCCCCGTGTATGTAAGAAAGATCTTTCTGCAATGGAGATACGGCTCGCTTCCCTTGAGGTCTTTTACTAAATCCTGGGACGGTAACTTGGAGTTGGCTAACTGTCCAGCATGCAACTACAAGCTGGAAAGTGATCTACACGTGGTCCTGTTTTGCAGAGCCTACAGTAAAATCAGGAGCTATTGGCTGGTTCCCTATCTAAGGAATTTCGGCTTTCGAACTTATGCCCCAGCCTACAGAGTGCTTAAAACAGACTTAACAGCTCCAACTGTGTTTGTCATGGCGAAATTTTTGACGGCAATGTGGAGATTACGCGCAAGAATTATAAAGGACTCTAATGCGGCACAATCTATTAGTTCTTAATCCAAAATGTACTCACTTTTTTAAACTGTAATCATGAACTCTTAAATCTCTAAATACTGAACTCATTTTTAAAGTTTTTATGGTGTGATTTATTTGTATATTTTTTATGATCTCTAACGATCGAAATAAAGATTATTTGAATAATGTACTAGGAGGGTCTGCAAGTCTACATTGCGTTGGCAAAGAAAATTATTCTCACAGTATTAAGGTTCTTATTGCGCTATTCATATCCATGTATTGTTTGTTAACCCCTTCGATGCTGATGACGAGCTCAGCTCGTCATCAGCCACGGTGGTCGTGTGCTGATGACGAGCTGAGCTCGTCATGAATATATGTCAAGTCAAGTCAAAGAATTTATATAGTGCACTACATACCCAGAGGGTCTCAAGGCGCTTAAGAAGGGGAGGAGGATTACTTGTCAAATATCCATGTTTTAAGTTGCTTTCTGAATGCTAGGTGGTTCTGGGTAAGGCGAAGGTAAGTGGGGAGTGAGTTCCACGTTCTAGCGGCCAGGTATGAGAAGGATCTGCCTCCCATGGTAGTCTTGTTGATGCGAGGTACAGTGGCGAGGGCTTGGCTGGAAGAACGTAGTTGGCGGGAGGGGGTGTAGAAGGACAGTCGAGAGTTGAGGCATTCTGGTCCGATGTCGTAGAGTGATGTGTGCGTGGGTTAGTAGTCGGAAAGTGATTCTCTTATTGACGGGTAGCCAGTGGAGGTCTTTCAGGTGACCAGAAATGTGTTCGTTGCGTGGGATGTCTAATATGATCCTGGCTGAGGCGTTTTGGATTCGTTGGAGTTTCTTCTGGAGTTTAGCGGTGGTACCTGCGTAGAGGGTGTTTCCGTAGTCCAGTCGGCTCGTGACCAGAGCATGGGTGACAGTTTTCCTGGTTTCGGTGGGGATCCAGCGAAATGTTTTTTGAGCATGCGAAGAATGTTGAAGCAGGATGACGATACAGCGCTGACTTGTCTGTTCATTGAGAGTGAAGAATCCAGGATGACGCCTAGGTTCCGTGCGTGGTCTGTCGGGATGGGTGCTTTTCCAAGGGCTTCCGGCCACCAAGAGTCATCCCATGCAGAGGGGGATGTGCCTAAGATGAGGACTTCTGTTTTATCTGAGTTCAGTTTCAGACGGCTGTGTTTCATCCATTCGGCAACTTCTTTCATTCCTTCGTGTAGGTTAGTTTTGGCGGTGTTGAGGTCATTGGTGAGAGAAAGGATTAGTTGAGTGTCATCCGCGTAAGAGATGATGTTGAGGTTGTGTTGGCGGGCGATGGCCGCGAGGGGACTCATGTATACGTTGAAGAGGGTGGGGCTGAGTGAGGACCCTTGGGGTACGCCACAGATGACTTCAGTGGCCTCGGACTTGAATGGTGGAAGGCGGACTCTCTGGGTTCTTCCGGTGAGGAACGAGGTGATCCATTCAAGTGCTTTTCCTTGTATTCCGATGTTACTGAGGCGTTGTAAAAGGATGCTGTGGCAGACTGTGTCGAAAGCTGCAGATAGGTAGAGGAGGATGAGGGCGACTGTGTCTCCATTGTCCAGTAGAGTTCGAATGTCGTCTGTTGCTGCGATGAGGGCGGTCTCAGTGCTGTGTTTTGCTCGGAAGCCAGATTGTGAGGAGTCGAGGGATTTGTTGGCTTCGAGGAAAGCGGCGAGTTGGTTGTTGACAGCTTTCTCGATGACTTTGGCCGGGAATGGAAGCAGCGAAATGGGGCGGTAATTTTTGAGTTCGGTGGGGTCCGCTGTGGGTTTTTTTAGAAGGGCGGTGAGTTCCGGCATCAAGAATTTTACAGCACAGGGGAAAAATAACCACAGCAGCCAAGGTGTTAATATGAATCGCATCTGTTGCTTATAGAATTGTCATGTCAGATGCCTTTTGTCTTTCATAACAATTAAGTTTGTGTACAGTTTTTTGATAAATCTCCTTCACAAAATAATGGAAAAAGTAGGTTGAAATCAGGACATCATCCACAGTTTTTACAGATGTACTAAGTCATGATGTTAATTTATTACAAATGTACATACAGTTCCTCGTCCCCATTCAATCCGTTCGGGACCTTGGTCTTGAATCTAATTATAAGCCTCGATTCTAGGCGTCTCAGTTTTTGTAGAAGATTTCCTCCCCGCATATTTTCTGGCACCATTGCAATCCCTGAGTATTTCATATTTTGCCATGTTTTGTTCTTGTGTGTCATCATGTGTTTCGCTATAGCATAGGTTTGATCTCTGTTTTGTATAGCTCTGTGTTCTAACATCCGTTTTTTAAGGACACAAATGGTGTGTGTGTGTATATGTATATATATATATATATATATATATATATATATATATATATATATATGTATATATATTGCCATCTCCGTCGTTATCCATATTTATTGTTTGGTAATTTTATCTGCATTTATCCCTCTTTATTTTGGGTTTTGTGGAACAATTACGCTGAAATTGGAATATTTCCACATTTATTTAACCGATAAATAAGCACACATGCTTGAATGTCTGCCAAGTTTCAGTGCTGTGAACACCCTCAGAAGATAAATCAGTGCACGTCTATGAAAATATAGTTATGTATTAGGTGGCTCATTTGAGCCTAATAAAGTGAGCATAATAGCAGCCCAGAACACTCGGATGTCTAGAAATAGAGCAGGGTATATGACCATATTTACAGTATCCACATTGATTTGCCTGTCAAAGCTAGTGAGCAGCTAGTATGGGAGAAGGTACGAAGATGATCACCGTCAATGTAATGGATCTACAGGATAACACCAAGAGAGACAGTGCATTCGTACTTCAAGAGATATTGAGCTGGGTTCGCATTCTTGCAGGAAACCTAATTAAGTGACACAGTGGGGGACAAATTGGAGAAAAAATGGAAGGGCAGTTATATTCTTCAACATGTGGATTTGGGGGTCTTTTGGCAGACCACCAAAGGTGTCGTCCACTGGGGTGCGGAATACAAACTGAAACGAACGCTGGAGCCAGAGAGAAAGGATGTTTATTACAATCGAATGAGATGGAGAGGCCTCAACAACAGACACCCATAGCTGTCTGAGGAGGCATTCTGTTAGAATGGTCTTACTTCACATTTTATATAGTCTTTATCTTGCCCCAGGCATGTAAGGGAGTTGTACCAGTTAACTTTGTATTACATTCCTAAACAAATGGAAAATCTGGAGGGTCAGCAGGTGAGTAGCCTTTGGGGTTTAAGCAGGATATGGGCAAAACATTATAATTACATAGTTCACAGAGCTTAATCTGATTTAGATGATACAGCAGGGCATAGCATGATTACATGTCAAACAAAGGTTAATATGATAAGCACAGGTAACGGTGAGGACCCTGTAGGGTGTAGGCAAAAGGCATGTTTATTACAATTGAGTCCATCGTTTGGACTACAGCAGGGCAAAGGTGAGCGGTATGATTACACAGCAAACCGAGAAGTCTGATTAGGCTTGCTGAAGGACGCCTACAGGGCGTAGTGTGCAGGGTGAGGATGATAAACATCTGGGAAACTCCATGTCTGACTGGTTGAGCATGGGCTGGTCAGTTAGTGGCAGGCCAAAGCATGAACAGTGTCCGTGCAGGAATGCAACAGGTCAAAAGTTGAAGCTCCAGCCTGTTCGTGACACGGAGAGAAAGTCAGTCATGAAGGGTAAAGCGCAACATGGTGGAGTTAAGCACAAAATGGTGGAGTGAATGGCAAGACAGCAGACCCACTTTTCAACAAACATACTCTGCCCATGCTAGAAGTTGGACATCTGGGTGGCTCCAGGGGTGCCTTTCAGTCATTGTGCTTCTCATGCAGACGTTGAAGGCTAATTAGCAGGTAACCTCAACTGTGTTAGACAGGGATTTAGTCAGAAGACCTCCAGGATCCCAGATGTAGCCTGGAATGGTGCACGAGTGATCTGAAGTAATGGACAGATTGTATTGTATAGATTCGTTGAGAGCACTGAATGCGAGAATTCACCTTCTCCTCACCTGTATATGGTATCGTTAGTCGGCTTGATAACCTGTTCAGTGGAGACTGCAAAAGATAACATGTTGTGGGGGGGGGGTTGTTGGGTGGGGGGTTGCTTTGTTTGTTGACCGCACTTCATCACACTGACAGTAGGCTTTTACATACACGCTGGGTTGGCTTCACATCCTCGCATTCGCGGACAATGTACCACATGGCAGATATTCCCCGTAGGGAGCGAATGTCCCCAGGCTCACTTCGTATCATCAGCTGGAACGTGAGGGGAGCCCTTCATAACATTAAATGTGAGGCCATACTCCAAACAGGCCAAGCGGGCTGGGGCGGATATCCTTATGTTACAGGAGATGCACTTACTGCGGACAAAGACCCTCTGCTTCCAACATTATGGGTATCAACAGGTGTTTCACTCAGGCTTTGTGAGGGGGTCACGGGGGATGGCTATATTGATTCACCGTAGGGTACCCTATGTGCACATTAAGCAATGGATTGACACCCAGAGGCGCTACATATTCCTGCAGGACAAGGTGGGGGAGGAATCCCTAGTTCTAGGCAGCGTATTCGCCCCATCTCCATTACTGTGGTACCTGGTGGAGCGTCTTATGACTATTTGGGTGGATATGTTATGCGGGGTGTCTGTGGTTGGTGTGGACTGGAATGAAGTGATGGACATGACCACATATAGCTGGAGGAAGAGGCGGGCTCCTGAGGGTAGCAGTACCACGAAGCTGCATTCCATAGCGACTGGACTCAACTGGGTGGATGCATGGCACCATTTGCACCGGGACGATCGGGAGTTCACGTATCTCTCGGCAGTTGACAACTTATTCGAGAATTGGCTACATTTTTGTCCCCCCGATGTGGGCAGAGTGGAGGCGGCAGAGATTCTTCCAGGAGGTCTGTTGGACCATTCCCCAGTGGCCCTCACCATTCAGATGGGGCGGAGGAGGCAACCGTTTTGTGGCGCTTGTCTGTGTGGCACCTGCAAAATTATGACTATAGAGAACATATGTGCGCCGCCATCGACTAATATCTGAGTGAATGTTGGGTCAGTTACTGGGGCCGGTTCAGTGTGAGAGGCGATGAAGTCTCCCTTGAGGGGAACCGACATATTCTGGTGCGCAGCGGCTCACAGAACACGCAGGGAGGCGCTACTTCAGACAGAGGCGGGTATTGAAGATCTTGACCGTCAGGGTTGAGAGGCCGGAGGCGGCCAGGCCAGGCGGCAATTGTTGTTTGCCCAACAAAATTATGCTGTGTTATTGCTGGACGAGGCCCGGCAGGCCTGGCAGGTGACGCATAGTAGAGTGTACCAATTGGGGGAAAAATCTAGCAAGATGCTCCACCGACTCTGCCAGAGGTTGTATCATTCTCCGATTCTTTCAGGCATTCTGGGCTCAGCAGGCGAGCCATTCACAGTTCCAAGGGCCCTAGCAGAGAGTTTGCTACATACTATCCCGACTTATACGGCCCTAAAGAATGTTTGACAGCCGTCACGATTGATTGTTTAACTGACCTCCCACCCAGGGATCTATCAGATGCGGTGAGAGGAGCTGAAGCTCCCGCTGACAGACGAGGAGCTGGGAGCCGCATTATGGGAACTCCATTCCGGGAAGGCTCCGGGGCCCAATGGGTTTCCCAGTGAATGTTTTAAGCAGTATTTTTTGCAGCTGGGACCTCATTATCGCGCAGTGGTAGAGGAGGTGCAAGACAGTGGCTCTCTCCCCCCGGACTGGAGGCATGCAAAGGTCGCAGTCTTCCACAAACCCGGTAGGCCACCGGATCAGCACGCATCATACAGACCCATTTCCCTTTTGAACGCGGAGGCCAAAATCTTGGCAAAGGCCTTGGCAAATTGCCTGCTGCCCCATATTGCTGCTCTGGTGTACCCCGACCAGGCTGGCTCTATGCCTTAGAGAGCAACTAGGCACAACATTAGACGGGCACATATAGCAGTGGCGGCCATCCAACGACTGGGTACACTGGCGGCGCTGTTGACAGACATGGATAGAGCATTCGACTACCTTAGCTGGGCATACCTCTTTGCACTATGACACGGGCTGAATTTCGGACAGAGGTTAATATCCTATTTGACTCTTTATATACAGACCTCACTGCGTCGGCGCACGTAGCTGGCGCAGCCTCCTCCGTGTTCTCTATCGGCCGGGGAACGAGGCAGGGTTGCTCTCTGTCCCCATATTTATTTGCCCTCGCAATGGAGCCGCTGGCCGCATGGTTGCCAATGAACTCTCAGGTTCAGGGCTTTGAATGGACTCTGGGGTTGTCGGATAGGATTGCATTGTACGCGGATGACGTCCTCTTCTTCCTCACAAATGTGGATAGAACGGGGCCACGGCTCTTGTGTGTAATATAGATCTTTGGGGAGACCTCTGGATTGTATATGAATCCCCGCAAATCTACGTTGTGGATACTCTGAGGCTGGGAAGAATTGGGCGCCTGGCCATCATCAATTCAGCTGGAGACGGGGTGACCTGAGGACTGAAATATTGGGTGTATTTATACCAAAAGTGCCCGCAGTCGCCTGGGAGCGCAATCTGGTACTGGTGTGGGAGCGATTACGTGAAGATATTAAGATCTGGTCCCTTATGCTATTGACTATCTATAGCAGATCAGCCATATTTAAGATGGTTGCACATCCCCTTCTTCTTTATCAGTTGCAGAACCATACAGATCAGATCTCCCCCCGTTAATTCAGGCAAGTAAATGCGGCTCTTGGGCCGTTCCTGTGGGAAGGGGGCAAGGTGCGTGTGGTCCTGCGGAAGTGCTTTTTATCTACCTACTGTGGGGGATTGGCATAGTCGGATATATCCTGTCATATTATCAAGCATCTCACCTGCTCTTATTGAATGAATGAATGGCGGTATGGCAATCTGGAGGATCCAAAAAAGTTGAAAAGTTGAAGTCGGGGTGCACTCAATCGGGAGATCCGGCATACGCTGTAGAACTGCGGCTTATAGGAGATCACTCGCTGCACAAGGTATTACACTGGGCACCACTGCGGGGATCGTTGCCCTCAGCAATAAAGGTCGTATTCCAGGTCTGGAGGCAGGCATTGCGTAGATGGGGTGGTGGAACACACGAACGCGGGGACCCCTTCTGGGATAATGGGCGGTTGCCGCAACTAGCTGCCTTTGCAGGGATTCCGGGGTTGGGATCATATAGGGCTATCGGTCTTGGGGGATGTCCTGAGGGGTCCAGTATCGAAATCTTTCCAGGACCTTCAGACTGAAGTTCATATGCCAAAGTCCCAATTCTTCAAGTTTCTTCAATTCCGGCACGCCCTAATACCCAGTCTGGTGGGATTGGAGTCTGTAGCTGAGTTTAGCCCCTGGAGGCCAAAGTCTTTATGGGAGACCTGCAGGATCGTAAGATTTCTCGGATATAGCAAACCCTAGGTATACCCTGCTCCTCCACACTACAGAAACTCTGGGAGGATTGGGAGGTTTATTTAGGTCCCTTGGAAGAAGAGGACTGGGTGGAGGCCCTGGCTGCGCCGATGGGGCGGCCATAGCGGTGCGTCTGCTCAAATTTAAATACCTACATAGGGCCTACTACACACTAATGCTTTTTTAGGGAAGGCAGGGTTGATTGCCTCCCCTGTGTGCCTCAGATGTAACCGGGAGGATGGTACGTTGATGCACACGGTTTGGCAGTTCCCGGATCATTATTGGAGGTGGGTTTACACTTGTTTATCGGAGGTTCTGGGCTGGGACATTCCCCGCTCGCCTAGCGCTACTACACTTCATGGATCGGAGAGGCGGCAATGTTTACAATCGCCATCTATTACTGTTGGGTCTTACATTAGCAAAAAGGGACATAGAGAGGGCGTGGAAAGCATGGAGGACCCCTGCAGTAGCCGCATGGCAGAATGGACTGGACTTTTGCATGGGCCTAGAAAAACCATGGAAAATGTGGGCAGACTATCTGGGATTGCTCCTAGAAGAAGAAACTAAATTGGTGGAATTAAATGTTTTTCTAAACACACAAATAAAAAACACGGAGCAAGTAAAAATATGTACAGGGAAATTAGATGCTGAGATTGTAGACCAGGCAAATAGAGCAACCATAACATTAGAACAAACGGGATTGCAAAAAGAAAATGCAAAAAGTATTAGTGATAAAATAAAAATTACTTTGAACAAAGAAGGAAGGATATACAAGCTACCGATGGAAAGGGTAACTACAACTGAAAAGGCTTGGCTGGAAATAAGCCAGAATACATCAAAGATAGAGCAAGAAACAATCAATAGGGTAGGCTTACCACCAAAAATACCCCCCACAAGGAAGGGCTATGGTAGAGATCACGAGCCAGCAATCAAACAATTTTCAACCTCCTAGTAGTAAAAAGAACGGGAATTACATCGAGGCCGAAACCAACAAAGCGACCAAGTGGAGGATGGCCATAAGTTGATTTTTATGCCAGAGTATTCATACAAAGGCAGATTGGACACCTTAAATGGGGGAAACCTAATGAAACTGTTTAAGGAGGTTCCAAAATTAAGGAAAATTACAACAGCAGACCTTTTGGCAGTAGAATTCATGCAAATGGATAACTGGACAAAACCAGAAGCAACTTGTACAACATGGGCGTCAAAAGAAATAATAGAGCTGATATATTTCGCAATAACGGTCTTTGAAGCCTGGGATATAACACTAATATATCTGACGTACATAAAATATCCATACCGGCTTCTAAATGAGGAGGCGAACCAGACACTTAAAGGAAATCAAACAGAGAACTTCTAGGTTGAAGGGGGCAAGAAGTACAAACCCAATATATCAAGCAAACCAGGACATACTTTCTAACAACCTAAACATCGGACAGTCCGATCATGGGACTGAAGAACGAGACTGGTCCTGGGTCCCACACAGCTTGAACCAACATCGATCCTGATGAAAATAAAAAGGATAGAAGTGAGCATCGTGAAGCAATGCAAGCAATCATTCAAAAAGGGGAGATAATAAGAATTTGCTCCTGGAACGCCTATGGGTTTAGGGAAATGGAACAAGACCAAGAAACTATCGCCTTTTTGGGAAATTTCGCCATAATCCTTTTACAAGAAACTTGGAATTTAACATCAAGGCAGATAGCAGGATATGAAGAATACCACATTATGGCAGAAAAAGTTTCATACTACGGACACCCTAGGGGGGGGGGGGGGGGGGGGGGGGGCTATCCATGTACTTAACGGTAAAATTAAACTGGAAAGTAGAGGAACTGGATTCTGGTGTAAACTGGATACAAGTTTTGAAACTGGAATGTAAGAGACCCACCAACACAGCTTTGTGGAAATTACTGATTTAAATATCTACATCCATCCGGAAAAGAAATTGGAAAGATTGCTTAACCTGACAAACTTAATAAAAACTCTACAAGTAATATATCAAAATCACGAGATGGTAATATCTGGCGATTTCAATTGCAATTTAATAGGGGTTTACTTAAATAAGAAAGGATGTCAAAGTGGGCCTGACTTAAACAAATGGAAGCAAGACTTAGAATCCCTAGGCTTTGTCATTTTGAACGGGAACACAAAGGGCGGGAGTCGCCTACTTAAGTGGAAAGAAACAATACACTATAGATTATACAATAATTAGTAAGGACTTATTGAACTTAGTGGAGTCTTTTTCCATAAAAATTGCTGCATAAAAGGAGCACAGCATCTTTAGCTGTATTGCCTGAAGTGTATAACAAACGAAAACTTAATTGGAGAGATACAAATACAGAAGAAATAATGAACACAGTGAAAATGTATGTGGAGAATAATTAGGTACTAGGCGCTCACTCATTAGTACAGGATTGGGAGAACCTGTGCACATTTTTGTTAGATACATTTCCACCAGGCACAGCAGGTTAAAGCCTTGTCCGGTTCTAGAAAAGATCAATGGTACAACACAAAGCTGAGAGACCAGAAGAGAAATATCGCAAAGGAGGCAAGAGAAATGGCCTCAGCAGCCAGAATGGGAAAAGAAACAGACAACAGTAAGATCACAAAAATGAGAAAGGCATACAAGGAAACGTGCAGAGGCAAAAAGGGCACATACTGAAAACCTGTGGGGGAAATTACTGTGGCCAAGCAAACTACCGAGCAGCAGTGAATTTTGGGGACTAATAAATAAACTAACAAAGGGAACAGAAACTCTCCAGAAAACAGTATTAAGTGAGCAAGTGTGGACACAACACATAGACAAATTGTATAATAGCATACAAATAAGTACTCACAGATGGGTAGTCTCAAGACCAGATGAACCAGAGGAATTTAATCTCAAATCAACTTTAATAGGCAGTCCCATTCTGGAAATGGGGCAATCTGCAACGCAAGACCTAACACCTCTTACAACAATAAAAAATTGAAAGGCAGGGATAAAAAAGTTGGAGTCCGCAGGTGCAGCATGGCCAAATGGCCTTCCAAATGCCATTTTTAAGCAAGATCCGGAATTTTGGGCTAGTTGTCTTGCTCGACTTTTTAATCAGCAATACTCCGAGAATAAGTTGCCAGCTTCCTGGAGAGAAAGTTTACTCAATCCAATTTATAAAAATGGCAGCCGAATAGTACTTGGGAACTACAGGCTCATTGCCCTTATTGATGTAGAGGCAAAACTGTTTGCATCTTGTATTTTACAACATTTACAGGAGTGGACGGAGGAAAAAAGAATAATCCCAAAATTCTAAACCGATTTTTAGACCGGGCATGGGCACAATCACAAATCTGGTGGCATTGGCGCTTTTAATTGAAAAAGCTGTTATCAGTTATATTGATTTGATGGTCACGCGACGGGGCGTGGCTAAGGCGCCGATGTAACTGGCAGAGGGACTCCGGAGCTCCTCCGCTCCCACCTCGCTTCAAACCATATCCTGACCCCTGGCTCGGACCTAGGACCCCCAGGCACACGTGGGAGGACCTGATGAGCGTGGGAAATGACCTTGGCGACCCCGGAGTCCCTGTAACAGCCCTTGCTGAACGTATTTGGGCAAGGAGGAGCGCTCGGAATTACAAGCGCCCAAAATGGCGGCCGCGGTCCCTGACGGCGGTATCCTGTGGATGACGGAGAGCCCTGCGGAGCAGCAACGATCGCCTGCTTGGCGGAGGGAACCCCCCCGGTGTTGAAGGAGGTGGAGTGCTTTGCCCAACAAAGGGGGGATTCGAAGGTTCGGCGGCCGATGAAGCAGCAAGCTGCCTGACCCCAAAATGGCGGCCCCGCGGTGGCAGGGGGAACCGGGCTCCCTCGGCGGTGAGACCTGGTGGAGTGGCGGTATCGATTGGCATCTGTAGCGGAGACCCTGGTGCCCCTTGCCCTGGGGGACCTGGCACACGTAGCTGAAGCGGATTTGTGGTGAGCGGCCCCGAGTTGGGAAACCTTAAGTGCGGAGCGCCCAACATGGCGGCTGCTGCCCACATCTGACGGCAGGGCGCTGGTGGAGTTGGGGGGACCAGGAGAGTGAGGGGCATCGTAGCAGTGACCCCCCCCGACGCCGGGGGGGAATTAAGGGCATCGCAGCGCTACTGGGAGTAGAGTGCGAGGGCGTAGAAGACTGCCTGACCCCAAGTTGGTGCCGCCCACGCACCGAGGGCTGTCCTGCCGATATTGACATCGGGGGTCCCAGAGCCCTCGTTGAATGGTGGGACTACCCCGCTCCTGGTGAGAAGACCCTGGCGCCCGTGCCCTGAAGAGACCGGCGCCAGCCCTCACTGCAGGTCAGTGGTGAGCGGGCTTTGAGCGTGGAGAGCATGTGGAGGCGGTGGGACCTCGACTGACCGGGGGGCCCTGGTGCCCCGCCGCCCTGGTGGAGTGGGGCCTGCTCCTGGAACTGCTCAAGGATCTAGAGCCCAGCCTGACGGGGGCACGGAGGCGCGACAGAGCCGAGAGCCTCCGTAGAATCTGGTGGCGGGTGTCGGAAGACCCTGATTCGCCGGTGACCTCCGAAGGGGCACACAAGACTAGCCGCCCGACAGAATGGTGCGAGGAGGCAGGAAGAAGGGCTTTGACGCCCTGAAGCTGGACGACCCGGGCCACCTCGTAGAAGATGCACCGGGGCCTAGAGCGGGAAGCTCAACCTGCCCACGTGATCCTTCCCTGGGGGATATCATGCAGGCGATAGTGGCGTCGCGGGAAGCCCTCGAAAAACGAATGGACACCATCGGATCAGGCCTGACCTTGCTGAAGGACGACCACAGGAAACAAAGAGAGAGTGGCGACCCTGAAAGATCTGCCGGGAGACGTAGCCGCTCTAAGGACATCTCTGGCGGAGATGGCGCAGAAGGTCTGGGTGCTGGAGCTCAGAGCTGAGGACAGCGAAGGGCGCTCCAGACGCAATAACCTCCGCCTCGTGGGGGTCCCAGAAAAAGCGGAATGGCAGGACGTGGTCTCCTACCTAGAGGGCTGGCTGCGGTCTGAGGTGGCCCCAAATGGACTTTCCCCGTTTTTTTGCCATAGAGCGGGCGCACAGGGTCCCTGCTGGCCCTCCCAAACCGGGGGGACCGCCGCGGCCGATAGTTCTGCGTCTCCTGCACTTCCGAGACAGGGACCACATCCTCCAGAGGGTACGAGACCTGCCGGACCTGAGGATTGATAACAGCAAGGTCATGGTCTTCCCGGATTTCACTAGAGACTTGCAAAAACAACGGACCTCTTTCCTAGCGGTCAAGCGGAAACTTAGATCACTGCAGCTGCCCTATGCAATGCTGTTCCCGGCTCGGCTGAGGGTCGTTGCCGGGGATCGCACCTACTTTTTCCTGACGCCACAGGAGGCCTGGAGCTGGATTGATGCCAGGGGGGGTCCGAGCGCAGATCCCCCTCCGGAGACCTCGCCCAGGAGGCGCTCTGCGGAAACGACGCCGACGCGGAGATCTGGTTCCCCGTCGGGATGGCAGCAGGAAAGAGCCCAGGCGGTGCTGGCAGTGGCGGCCATCAGCCAGGGAGACGCCAGCCCCTCCAGTAGAGCGTCGGAGCACTCGAAGGTCAGTGTACCCAGTCCGGGGTCCAGTAGTGGTCACGAGCTCTCGGAGACGGACCTGCCGGTGGTGACTCCCCAAACAGCAGATGGAATACTTGGCTGAGATGGCTCGCAGGACACTGTTCACTTCTGTAAGGTACCGGGGTGCGGATGGGGGCTGCTTCCGGACGCTATGCGGTGAGGTGTGGAAGCCTCCTGGACTTATTGCTGAGGTGTGGGGGGGGGGGGGGAGTAAGAGCCGGGGGACCTCTCCTGAATGTTCTGGGGGGGGGGGGGTGGGGCGGGGGGCTTCGGGTCTGATTGGGTCGGCGTCACGGCCACCCTAGCCCTATTCTACTGAGATACACTTTCATTGATTAAGTTTGGATGGGGTTTCCAAGTTCGTTGTCTGTCCTGGGGTGTGGGAGTTGGGGTAGTTTATTTGAACAGGTTGGGGGGGGATGGGAGGGGAACCCGGGCGTGCAGGGGGGGGTCACAGAGAGTAGGTGGAGCGCATTGGACTCTACAATGGGATCCGACTTAGGCTACAAATGTCTCACATGGAACGTAAGGGGGATGCATTCAATGCATAGACGCCACAAGATCCACTCCTATTTAGTCAGACGGGGCATTCACATCGCCTTCCTCCAGGAATCACAATTGCTGGCTAAGGAGGGGAAGGCGCTTCGACGAAGATGGATTGGGCAGGTCTACCACACTGACTACTCTGCTTATGCTAGGGGGGTGGCCATTTGGATAAGGTCGGGGGTACCTTTCCAGTGCACACAACAGATAATTGACCCGGAGGGGAGGTACGTAATGGTGCGGGGCAAATTAGACGGGAGGGACCTTAATTTGGGTTGTCTATACGCCCCGAATGTGGACCAGCCCGCATTCTTCTCCCTGCTATCCAACAAACTGGCCCCGTTCTTAGTGGAACCCTTGCTCCTGGGCGGGGACTTTAACAGCGTGACCGATACTACCCTGGACAGATCGCACCCCCCCTGGCTAATGCACCAGCTGGCAAACTGGCACTTGCGCGCTCCGCCTGGCAGCGCCAATGGGATCTGGTCGACTCGTGGAGGGCTAACCATCCCTCGGACAGGGACTACTCGTTCTTCTCAGCGCTCCATGAATTGCATGTCCGCATCGATGCATTCCTGTGCTCACAGGACGTGCATGCAGAAGTGTGCCATAGTGAGTATCTCACTCGCTCGATCTCTGACCATAACCCACTTCTTGTGCAGCTGCGCTGGTCGCAATACCGCCCGCGGATCCCGGCCTGGAAGCTGCGCCCAGAGGCGCTCGACGACCAGCTCTTCCGATCCACCATAGCCTCGGGCATCGAAGCGTACTTCCAGCTCAATGCGGGCAAAGCGGGCTCGGCCGTGACGGAGTGGGACGCCTTTAAATCCGTGGTGCGGGGCCAATGCATTGCGACGGCGTCGGGTGTGCGGAGAACCCTGCTAGAGGACATCGCGAGGGAGGTCGAGAAGCTGCGGGGGGCTGGAGAGGGCAAGGCCCGAACGTCCGGACACACATGAAGCCCTGCTCGAGGCGCGGGAGGTGGTGGCGACGACGGTGGAGCGCCTCCGGTGCTTTGACTACAAAGCCTACCTAACACGCGCGCACTCGGAGCGCGATAAGTCAGGAGCGCTTCTGGCGTGGCTGGCCAACCCGGCTCGCCGGAGCTCGGTCATCCTTGAACTTGGGGACTGTTGGACAGGCCACATGACGGGCCGCTCTCCCCCGGCTCGACCAAGCCCGAGCCAGTCATACAAGCACCACACACCACCATTGCACGTCCTACGTCCCCTCAGGGACACCTGCCCTCAAGCATGATAACCTCGTGGGTCCGATCCACGGCCGACCCACGCGCCCAGCCCGGGCCGCCATCTTGGACACTTCGCCACGAGGCCGCCTGGCCCCCGATCGACCTCAACCCTGGGCCTAGCCCGGCCTCAGACATTCCGGCACCACCCTCCACCCAGGAGGCGAGCGAGCTACTTGGCCAGTCAATGGGAGAAAGAGGTGTCGATGGTTCTCCCCCGGCCAGTGCCGCTCGCCCATCGCCTCCCCGGGCGCTGGCTCCACCCCCCTGCTGGGTGTCTGGACTCCCTCATCCCGGACCTCCCGACCTCCAAGTGCGAGGGTCCGGACATCAAAGCACGCCAGCCCTATAACTGGGGCAGCTCCAGAACAGGAAGGCAGTTGTATCTTGGAGTCGAGAGACGAAAGAAGAACTCATCCTGGACGGACTACTGGCGCTGCCGTAGCTCTGTCCTGTGCACCATCATCCTGCCTGTTGGCGCTGCCACAGCCGTCGTAACCTTCATCCTTCACCGTCGTCCGGATCTGCTGGCGAGGCCGCGGACCGTTGTAACTGTCATCTGCATCGGGACCTGCTTGGCTTCTCCACGGCCCGTCGACCATCCTTCATCCATATCGGGACCTGCTTGGCTTCTCCACGGCCCGCCGACCACCCTTCATCCATCTCGGGACCTGCTTGGCTCCTCCACGGCCCGATCAGCAACCACGCCGAGCTCGAGGATTGAGAGCTATTGAACTCATTGGTAACTAAGACTGTCCCGCTACCCTTTTCCTCAACCAGAGATCAGAACCGAGGGGACCCCTGAGTCCAGACCTCCTTGTATTATATCAACGTAACCTAAGAAGTGCATATAAAGTCTCGTTAACCTTCAATCTTGTGTGGTGTCCGTCTGTGGGGGGGAAGTTACTTATCTGTACAGTCGTTGGAGACGGCTCTCCCTGGAGACCTCTCCCCGTAATCTCGGCCGACCCTCCCGGTCCGTCTAACATTGGTGGCCAGCGGCGCGATCCGAATCACCGCATAACGTACAGAGAGTAGCTCACCCCACAACGAACAACAATGTCGACTAAAGAGAGCGGATCAACTGAGAAGTTCCAAATGGAAAAGCTAGAGGAATACAGCCATCGTGAACTAAAGCAGTTCTGCATCGAACTAGGTATCGCTACCACCGGACTAAGTACCAAGGACGATTTTAAGCATGCCCTAGAATCTTGGGCAGAGACCGGGGATGTCGAAGCCCCGGAGCAAAGCACCGCGAAAAAGACCAACACGGCCCCTGAAGAGCAAAGAACGGGTCTCTCGCAAGACGAGATCCAAGAAAGAGAAAAAGCCCGACTACACGAACTTGAAATGGCCCGACTCAAGATGGACATAGAACTCAAATTGGCCGAGCAAAAAATAAACTTAGAGCACCTTCGCCTCCGAGAAGAAAGAGAGGAGAAACAGAGGCAAAGGGAGCTCGAGGAAAAAAGACTAACGTACGAGCACGAGCGGAACCTAGCCGAGATCAACCTGCGCAAACAGAATAAAGAATTAGGGGTGCCCGACAGACCGTCCACCCCCGGGACCACGGACAAAAAAGTGCACATCCCCAAGGATGTGGTCCGAGAATATTTTCGAGAAGACGACATCCAGCAATGGTTTAAGGCATATGAAATCGCGATGACTGCGCACCGGATCGATAGAGCCGACTGGGGAGCCGGCCTATGGGGCAAATTCCTCAATGAGGGCCGCGATACTCTGTTACAGCTCCCAGACCACCAGATGACCTCCTACGACCATATGAAAGCGGCCCTCCTCACTCGCTATGGCCTCACGCCCGAGATGTACCGTCAGAGGTTCCGAGACTGCACACGCATTCCAGGTACAACTTGGGTGGACTATGTAACGTACTTCAGCCGAGCCTTCGAAGGCTGGATCAGAGGGAACAACGTCACGACCTACGAGCAGTTGTTCAATCTGATGGTATGGGAGCATCTGTCCAACAACTGCTTCATTGAACTACGCCAACACCTCCTCGACAGCAAGTTAACCGATCCCCGGCAGCTCGCAGCCGAAGCTGACCGGTGGGAGATCACCCGAGTGGGCCGGAATGGGTCCTACGAGCAGAACAGGAACAACAATGGTCACCACCGATCCAGAGGAGGAGGAGGGGGCCAAGGACGAGGAAGAGACAACACTCCGGCCGCCCCCACTACCAGCACCACCCCCCCGGCCAACCGGGGCAGCACCCCGGCGCGACCGGGATACAGAGCCAATGTTACATGTCACCGATGCCAACGAGTAGGCCACTATGCAAATGACCCAAGCTGCCCGCAGTATCCGAGCCCAAGACCCCGCCAGGTGGCCGCCGCGGCACTAGGGGAAGAACAGATCTCCGAGGAACCAGAAACAGACGAGCAAGAGTATCAAGGGTGGGAGCCAGCCGCCATGACTCTCGCGTGCTTAGGGGGAAGAGACATGGTCCCGCGGGTCCCCCTACCCGCTAACACCCAGAAGTACAGCCAATGGGTGAGCATCAATGGACAACGGGCCGAAGCCCTTCGAGACACCGGGGCCAGTGTGACAGCCGTCCGCTGTCATCTGGTGACCCCAGAACAATATCTACCGAACATTCTCTGCCCTGTACGATCAGCCGACAACTCGGAGAGTCTGTGTCGGATGGCCTGCGTCCCCTTTGAGTGGGGAGGGGTCTCCGGCATGTTGAAAGTAACGGTCCGAGACGACGCCCCCGTGGACTGCCTCCTCGGAAATGACCTGGAAAGCTCCCCGTGGGCAGCCGTGGAGCGAAAAGAACACTTGGGGATGTTGGGCGTCCCAGACTGGGCGTGCGTCACCACCCGGTCTATGGCCGCCCGTGCCAACCATCACCCGGAAGAACCAGAATGGCCGGCGCCTCCGCCTCCGGTCGCCCCCGCCGAGACCCCCGACCAGGGCATCCCCCTCGAACCTGCTCAACCTTCCGACCTTGCTAATCTCGACCAGTGGGCTCAAGAAGGGGGGCCCACACAAGAACAATTTCGTCAGGAGCAGAAGACCTGTCCCTCCCTTGAGGGACTCCGACAACAAGCGCTCGCCCAAAGCGCAGGGGATACCTCCGGAACTCATTGGGTCTACTGGGACAATGACCTACTGTACAGCGAGCAACGAATCGCCGAGCTGGGGGCCAACCGAGTACTAGTGGTGCCACTCCGCTTTAGAGACTTCCTGCTAAATCTGGCCCACGATGTCCCCCTGGCAGGGCACCTGGGACAAGATAAAACCTACAGCCGCCTAGTGACCCACTTCTTCTGGCCAAAAATGAGAAACGATGTGCACCAGCATTGCCGATCTTGCCCCACGTGCCAAGCCAGTGGGAAGAGCGGCCGCAAATTAAAGGCCCCCCTGCAACCCTTTCCCGTAGTCACGACCCCATTTGAGAGGGTCGGAATAGACATTGTGGGACCCCTAGACCCACGTACAAGACAAGGCCATCGCTTCATCCTAGTACTAGTGGACCACGCCACCCGCTACCCTGAGGCTATTCCTCTCCGGACCGTCACAGCCCCAGTGGTCGGCAGGGCCCTGATGGGGATCTTCTCCCGTGTGGGGTTCCCCCGAGAAGTCGTCAGTGACAGAGGCACGAACTTTATTTCCAAATACATGAAGTCCCTCTGGCAACAGTGTGGGGTCACCTACCGCTTCACGACCCCCTATCACCCCCAAGGAAACGGACTTGTTGAGCGGTTCAATCGCACTCTAAAAGGGATGATCGGGGGATTGGAAGAACCCCTCCGTCGCCAGTGGGACGTGCTGCTGCCGTGCCTCCTCTTCGCCTACCGGGAGGTCCCACAGAAGTCCCTAGGCTTCAGCCCATTCGAGCTGCTCTATGGGCACCCAGTACGGGGGCCACTCAGCCTGATCAAAGAAGGCTGGGAGTTGCCTCCGGCCAAGAGTCCTCCAGATGTCTTCCGGTACCTCCTCACCCTCCGCAACCAGTCCCAGCGGTTCAGAGACCTAGCGAAAGCCAACCTAGAGGCCAGTCAAGAGGACATGAAGAGATGGTATGACCAGAACGCCTCATCTATTGAATTCGAGCCGGGGCAACAGGTCTGGGTAATGTCCCCCACAGAACCGTGCGCTCTCCAAGACAAATGGACGGGACCCTTCAAAGTAATCGAGCGCAAGGGACCCGCCACCTATCTGATCGATATGGAGTCCGCCCGGAATCCGCTCCGAGTCCTCCACACCAACAGACTGAAACCCCACTTTGCACGAACAGAACTCAGCCTCTTGATGGCCACAGACAACGGGGTTGAGGACGACTCCGAGCCTCTCCCTGACCTCTTGCGGACCCAGGAGCAAGACGGCTCCGTGGATGGGGTCCGACTCTCGGAGACCCTCTCCCAGGAACAACGCCAAGAGTGCCAAGCCCTCCTATCACGGTTTGCCAGCCTGTTCTCCCTCACCCCAGGTGTCACTTCCTGGTGTGTGCACGATGTGGACACCGGAGACAGCCCTCCTATCCGCCACCGGGCCTACCGCGTACCTGATCGGGTACGGGCCTGCATCCAGGCGGAAGTAACTAAGATGCTCACGCTCGGGGTCATCGAGCCCTCCGACAGTCCATGGGCCAGCCCGGTCGTACTGGTCCCCAAAGCAGCCGCCCCCGGAACCACACCCGAACTCCGGTTCTGTGTCGACTACCGGGGCCTGAATGAAGTCACCAGAACGGACGCACACCCCATCCCCCGGGCAGATGAACTGGTCGACCGAATGGGCGCTGCCCGCTACCTCAGCATCTTCGATCTAACGGCAGGATATTGGCAGATCGGCCTCACACCCCGAGCACAAGAACGTTCTGCCTTCTCCACCCCCGATGGCCACTATCACTTCACGGTCATGCCCTTCGGCATGAAAAATGCCCCAGCGACGTTCCAACGGCTCGTCAATCAGGTCCTGGCGGGGCTCGAAGAGTTCAGCGCCGCCTACCTGGACGACATCGCTGTGTACAGCCACCACTGGACCGAGCACCTCCACCACCTCCAAGCAGTGTTGCAAGCCCTTCAGCGAGCTGGCCTCACGATCAAGGCCAGCAAATGTCAAATTGGACAAGGGTCAGTGACCTACCTCGGACACCAAGTGGGAAGCGGTCTAGTGGCCCCTCTTCAACTGAAAATTGCCGCCATCCAGAACTGGCAACCCCCTAACACTCAAACTGAGGTGCGAGCCTTCCTGGGCCTCACGGGCTACTACCGAAGGTTCGTGAAAGACTATGGTACCATCGTGGGGCCTCTCACCGAACTCACGTCGAAAAATCAGCCCAAGAAGGTGAACTGGACCCCAGAGTGTCAAGCGGCCTTCGAACAGCTAAAGGCCGCCATGTGTTCCGCTCCTGTACTCCAGGCCCCAGACTACAGCCGGGAGTTCGTCGTCCAGACGGATGCCTCCGACCAGGGCATTGGGGCGGTCCTGTCCCAGGTGAACACCGAAGGCCTTGATCAACCGGTGGCCTTCATCAGCCGGAGACTCCTACCACGGGAGCAACGCTGGAGCACCATAGAGAGGGAAGCCTTCGCTGTGGTATGGGCCCTCAAGAAGCTCCGACCCTACCTTTTTGGCACCCACTTCCGGGTGCAGACTGACCACCGACCCCTGCAGTGGTTGATGCATATGCGGGGGGAAAACCCAAAACTGCTACGCTGGTCCATCTCCTTGCAAGGTATGGACTTTACCGTTGAACACCGGCCTGGGTCTGACCACGCCAACGCGGATGGCCTGTCCCGGTTTTTCCGCCTCGACGAAGAGAGTCCCCAAGAGGATGGGTAACTCTCCCCGCCTTCAGCTGGGGGGGACGCATGTTGGACAGGCCACATGACGGGCCGCTCTCCCCCGGCTCGACCAAGCCCGAGCCAGTCATACAAGCACCACACACCACCATTGCACGTCCTACGTCCCCTCAGGGACACCTGCCCTCAAGCATGATAACCTCGTGGGTCCGATCCACGGCCGACCCACGCGCCCAGCCCGGGCCGCCATCTTGGACACTTCGCCACGAGGCCGCCTGGCCCCCGATCGACCTCAACCCTGGGCCTAGCCCGGCCTCAGACATTCCGGCACCACCCTCCACCCAGGAGGCGAGCGAGCTACTTGGCCAGTCAATGGGAGAAAGAGGTGTCGATGGTTCTCCCCCGGCCAGTGCCGCTCGCCCATCGCCTCCCCGGGCGCTGGCTCCACCCCCCTGCTGGGTGTCTGGACTCCCTCATCCCGGACCTCCCGACCTCCAAGTGCGAGGGTCCGGACATCAAAGCACGCCAGCCCTATAACTGGGGCAGCTCCAGAACAGGAAGGCAGTTGTATCTTGGAGTCGAGAGACGAAAGAAGAACTCATCCTGGACGGACTACTGGCGCTGCCGTAGCTCTGTCCTGTGCACCATCATCCTGCCTGTTGGCGCTGCCACAGCCGTCGTAACCTTCATCCTTCACCGTCGTCCGGATCTGCTGGCGAGGCCGCGGACCGTTGTAACTGTCATCTGCATCGGGACCTGCTTGGCTTCTCCACGGCCCGTCGACCATCCTTCATCCATATCGGGACCTGCTTGGCTTCTCCACGGCCCGCCGACCACCCTTCATCCATCTCGGGACCTGCTTGGCTCCTCCACGGCCCGATCAGCAACCACGCCGAGCTCGAGGATTGAGAGCTATTGAACTCATTGGTAACTAAGACTGTCCCGCTACCCTTTTCCTCAACCAGAGATCAGAACCGAGGGGACCCCTGAGTCCAGACCTCCTTGTATTATATCAACGTAACCTAAGAAGTGCATATAAAGTCTCGTTAACCTTCAATCTTGTGTGGTGTCCGTCTGTGGGGGGGAAGTTACTTATCTGTACAGTCGTTGGAGACGGCTCTCCCTGGAGACCTCTCCCCGTAATCTCGGCCGACCCTCCCGGTCCGTCTAACAGGGACCACGCGGGAGCGGCGCGATTTGACCAACAGGGGATTAATGAGTTATTTTATGATTACTACACGGAGCTTTACCGCAGCAGGGTCCTCCCATCGCTAGACGAAATCCAGGCCTTTATGGAGGATCTGGAGTTGCCGGAGCTGGAGGAGGAGGAGGACGCGAAGCGGCTCGGGGACAAGATCGAGGAGAGAGAGGTGAGAGTCGCCATCAAGAGTATGGCGAGGAACAAGACGCCAGGCACCGATTTATTTCCAACGGAATTTTATCTCACCTATATTGATCTTCTTGCGCCCCGACTGACGTGGCTATACAATGAGTCGATGCGACTGGGTAGCCTGCCTGCGACCACCGGTGAGGCGCTCATAGTCCCCCTACTAAAACCGGGCAAACAACCGTGGGACAGGACGGCGTATCGCCCATTGTCCATGCTCAACCTGGACTACAAGATTCTAAGTAAAATCTTGGCGACGCGCTTGCTCCCCCATATGCCCATGCTGATTCACGCGGACCAGTCGGGCTTCATCCCGGCCCGCAACACAGCGCTTAACGTGCGGCGGCTCCTACATATATTGGAGGCTGACACCTATGACGGCGACTAGGCAGCGGTGTTTGCAGTCGATATGGAGAAGGCCTTTGACAGCTTAGAATGGCCTTATCTCTTCCACGTCATGCGCACGCTGGGCCTGGGCGAGGGCTTCGTGAACTGGACGGCGCTGCTCTACCAGAACGCGACGGCGAAGGTCAGAACTGGGAGGGTTATCTCTGAGATGTGTGTGGTGGGCAGGGGCACCCGTCAGGGGTGTCCTCTCTCCCCCCTATTGTTCGCCCTGGCTGTCGAGCCCCTTGCGGCGTGAGCCCGGCTGGGCCGGGCGTTTCAGGGGCTAGACGTCTACGGACAGGTGCACCACATCGCATTGTACGCAGATGATCTGCTGATGTTCTTGGCGGACTCGGCTGACTCTCTGCGTGGGGCTAAGGCCCTCCTACAATCTTTGAGCAGAGTGTCGGGCCTCCGAGTGAACTGGGCGAAGTCTCACCTGTTCCCAGCCCGCCCAGAAATCACGGAGGGAGTGACGTGGGAGGAAAGGAGTCTGCGGTACCTCGGTACCTCGATCTTCCACGATGGGGCGGATATCCTTGAGGGAAATATTGGGTCGGCAATCGGGCACACTAAAGCGAATTTTGACTTTTGGAGCAAGCTCCCGTTGTCACTCATGGGGAGAGTGGCGCTTCTTAAGATGGTGACCTTGCCGCGGCTGCTTTATTTCTTCAGGACCCTCCCGATCTGGATCCCGGCGAGCTACTTCCGACGGCTGCGGACGATGGTTATCGGCTTTCGGTGCGGGGGCGGGCAGACGCAGGGTGGCACATGACACGCTTCTCCGCCCCAGGATGGATGGAGGGTTGGCAGTGCCAGACTATGAGCTCTACTACCTCTCGGCGCAGCTGCAATGGCTGACGCAATGGGTGGCAAGAGCCAGGAGTGGGGAGGACGGGTCGGGAGAGCCGGCGGGCCCGGTCCAGGTGTTGTCCCGGATTGTTCTGGGGCTCCCGATGGGAGATTTCCACCTCACTCAGGAATTTGCGACGGCCCGGAAATGCTGGAACAGGTATCGCCGGAGGGGTGGCATCGCGGTCCCATATGCGCCGGAGATCCCACTCAAGCTCTGCGTGGCACGGGCTAGACAGTTGGGACCTGCAGGGGCTGTCGTCCATGGGTGACCTCTACGAGAACGGGGTGCTGCTACCTTTCGACCTCCTGAAGGACCACTTTGGGTTGTCAGGGGGGGACTTCCTCCTTCACGCGGCGCGAACGGCGGCGATTCGTAAACATTGGAAGACGGGCATGACGGAGCCGCCACTGTCTCTGAGATGCCAGTATGTGGTGATGATGGCGGGGACGATCAAAGCTGTCACATGCCTATATCGGCGCATGGTCTCGGAGACTGTCGCCCCACTGCTGACCCTGAAGGCGAAATGGGAGGCTGAACTGGCGACCGAGATCCCTGAGGAGGCGTGGAATGGTATACTAGGACAGGCCCGAAATGGGACGCGCAACGCTAGGTTACAGCTGGTGCACTTTTATGTCCTGCACAGGGCCTACCTGACCCCTGATAAACTACATAAATATTTCCCAGCCCACCCGGCGTCCTACCCGCGATGCCCGGCGGACTTAGCTGATTTCCAACACATGTTCTGGTCCTGCCCGGAGTTGGGTCCCTTCTGGAGCGAGGTAGTGGATGTTCTGAGGGACTTACAACTCACCATGGCACACTGCATCCTACACTGGTTCCCACACACATCGAATAACAAGGTCACTAGTAAGTTTCTGGACCTGGGTCTCCTAGCGAAGCGGGCCATCACATCCCAATGGAAGGCGACTAGGGGCCCCACGGGGGAGAGGTGGAAGGCTGAGCTACACAAATGGGCCCGGTGTGAGGGAGAGCTCCGTATGCAGGCCGCGCTCCGGGCGGACAATGACGCGGCTCTGGAGAGGGCCAGGGCGTGGGAGAGACTGGTCTTGGACCTCACGCTTCTGGACATGGATGAGGAGGACACCCCGGTGCATAGCCCAGCTCCGGCGGAACGCCCGCGTGTCATGGGGGTGGCCTAGGCCCCCGCCCCCCTGTTTCCATTGTGATGACTGACAGCTGGTTGTTTATGGTTCCTGGTGGTTTGCTTCGGATCTGGATTAGTCGGGCGGGTTGAGGACTGGTACTGGTGGTACTCTAGCACGCCTGGGGGGCAGGGGGGTACGGTTGGGTGCGGGGGGGGGGTAGTTCTGGGAGAGAGGGGAGGGGGTGAGAGGGGAGAGTTGGGGGTGGTCAGGGGGGCTGGTTGATCAGCGATGGTAAAGAGTGACTCCTGGTTCAATCGGACGTTGGGCACAGAGGAGGGAGCGAATGGCCTGAAAAAGCGGCAATGCCCTTCCCGAACACCTGGTAGTCAATGACCAATGAAGTATTCTCCAGCACAGATCTTTCTTCATGTTTTCGCCGCTCGACCTCCGGGGTGTGAGCTAACTGGCTGTGTGGCACGGGGGAGAGGTAATCGTATATTCATTGAGCAACAACGGGAATGGCGCAAATACTCTGATTGTATAACCTACCTTGCTGCAATAAAAAGATATTTACAAAAAAAATGAGTTATATTGATTTGATTTGAAATCTGCTTTTGACAGAGTGCCACGAGACCGTCTCTGGCTGAAATTGAAGGGACGGGGATTACCCCAGGAATTGATAAATACAATAATATCTCTATATAGCGAAACATGGGCCCAGGGTGAAGCTTGGAGACGGCAGCAGAATATCAAGGATAAAAATAACCAATGGTTTAAAACAAGGCTGCGTCCTTTCACCATGTCTATTCAATCTGTACTTAAAATAATTACCTGCTAAAGACAAATGGCCATCCGCCCAAACTGGCAAATGAGTCCTTTCAGTTCCTGCAATATGCAGATGATATTGTGGTTGTGAGTCAAACTCCAATAGGAATGCAAAGAGTCATAAATAAATTGACCAATTACTTTGACCTTTTAAGCCTGGAATTAAACAAGTCAAAACCAAGGTGGTTCGACTAGTAGGCCCCAGAGTAGGAAAATATAAATGGTATGCAAAGGGAACGCAAATTGACTAAATAAGCTCATATAAATACTTGGCGTTACATGAAAGGGGGGTTGAACCCATGCAGTCGCGGGGACCTGGGCGTTATATGGTATGTGTAGAGAGGGTCCCCGCAAGGGAAAAGTGTTATGTACACCATACACTACAAACAGAACTTATTTTTACTTTTATCAGCTCTATAGGCAATAATCAAAAATACCGAATGAAAGTATTGATATTTATTTGTCAATACCCAGTATCAAGCACTTAACAATACATTCATAAATCATTTCAGAAAGCCCCAAAGTCGGGGGAGGAGAAGGGAGGAGAGTGAAGGAGGGGGTGTGCTCAGGGCAGGGTAAAGTTAAAAAGAGTACACGTAATCACAATGAACACAATCAGAATTGATAAACACATGAATCAAAACAAATTTGATACAAACGCCTGAAAAATTAGGGCATTCAATGTAGATATAATACAAAGAAGACCTTCAACGATCACACATGAGGTATTAGGGCTATTTAAAGGACAGGTGCCGGAGGTCTGTGTTGGAAAGAAAAGCCGTCGACGTTTCGACCCCTGGCCGTAGGCTAAGTTAGGTCCTTTAACGGGGTCTTCATCAGGACAGAAAGGGCAAGGTGAGGAGGGGCAATACTATCTGTAAAATTAAAACAATTGATGAGATCACTGTTTTTGAAGTCATCATCCATTTAGAAAGAATAATTAACATCAATTCACCATGGGCTTAGGGCCTTATGGGCCTCTAAGTATTGAGGATATTAGAGTGAGACCAGCCTAGGGTCTGGTTCAAACACAAGTGATACAAATTCACATATTGGATATTGAAGTGAAACCAGCTAAGGGTCTGGTTCAAACACAAGTGATATAAGTTCACAACTACACAGAGGGGAACGCTAATGAATTGTCACATAAAAATGAGAGTATAAAAAACTCACATAACTTATCTACCAATCAGCCGATTGGTGAGATTTTCTGTTGTCGACCCACACGGGGCCTAGGGTACCAAGCAGTTTCCACGGACTGCAATTAGAAAGTTTGAGGTTGGTGATAGGTATATAAGAATGGCCTTAGTGAATACCCATTAGGACATATGAACTTACTTAAAAAGAGGGAAGGGGGCGACCTTGATGTCACCGTGGGTCTGTATCTGGGAAGCTTGCTTCTTCTTCAAGCTTTGAAAAGAAGAAATTAATGCTATGGAGGAGAAATAAAAATAAAAACAAAATGGCAAAGGGCTACATCACTGCAATACATGATGTGAAAACACACTAGCGGGCAGATGTACCCATTTTACATACCATTAAAGGTGGTCTTTCACTCACATAATGTTATCACGTGGCATCAAAAACAGCTCGTAGGTCAGGAATAACTCAACCTTCCAGACAGGTTAGGCAATGTGAACGCCTATAGCCTATACTGAAAAATAGAGAAGTGTCCATTTAGAAGACCGGCTGGGATTTAAAACACGTTAGTGGCTAGAAGGGATACAGAACCAAACTTACACGCAATGGTGCTGGTTCATTCAAATGCGTGCAGCATCACCCGTAGGTTCATTCAACAGAGTTGATGCCGAGGTTGCCTTTGAAATATTTCGCGGGAAAATCAATCCTACGAAAAAAACACAAGGGGAACGGGTTTTAGGATCGCGAATGACTATGTCCATTACGATACACGTATTGTGGTTTTCAGGCTCCCGCTTATTAAAGAAGGACGTTTAATACCTGTGAAAGCTGGCGATTACCGCCGGCGTCCGTACGCATCCAGGGTAAATCAGCAAGTCCGCTACGCGGAGTTGGGGGCGGAGTCTACAGGTAAACAGCCCGTTTGACATAGAAGAGTTACTCAGGATGTTGCGCAACTAGAGGTTTGTAGTTTTAGGTTTAGGATATAAATGAAACACTTACGAGTAGCATAATATTCCTTAGGGCCACAAATTAAAAAATTCGAAACTACTCGCGCACCTCTGCAACACGAGTGTGTAGGCGAGCAGAGCCACACACAAGATTTTTAAATAGATGTACCCTCAATCAGATAAGAAAAATTCAATACTACTCGCGCACCTCTGCAACACGAGGGTGTAGGCGAGCAGAACCACACACAAGAGTTGTTAGTAGATGTTACCTCAATCAGATAAGCTCATAGGAGTTTTGAGTTTTACACAGCAATGAAACACTATCGAGTGACGTATTCTTCCTTAAGGGCACAAAGTGAACAATTCAAAAATACTCGCGCACCTCTGCAACACGAGGGTGTAGGCGAGTGGAATCAAACATGAAATATACAGAACATTATGATGTTACATTATGATGTTAACTCAAGTGGATTGGTGACATGAGGGTGATGGACAGGTTATCTGGTACACATGCAGACATTGTCATTCTGATAATGAGGAAATGCAAATTAATTAATAATAACTCATGCACTTCTCTAACACGAGAGTGTGGATGAGTATTACTTCCAAAAACTTTCCTCATTAGGTACTTGAAACCGGCTCTAACCCACACTGTATTGCAACACTTATCAGCCATGCGACTATGTATGTCCATTAGTAGTTTAACCTAGTGCTGCTAACTGTGCCAGGCTGCTATCCTGTTCGTTCAGGCCATTTTTTATAGAATCCAGAAGGGACATCCATTTGGATTCTCGTGTATTGAGAGCTCCCTGAAGGTTACCACCTCTGGTACCCAAAGATACTTTTTCGACCACCCACCATTTAAGGTCAGGCACCAAATGACCCTCCTTCTGCCAATGATCTACTAAAGGCGCACCCAATACCTTGCACCGCAGTCTGCTACAATGGGACGAGATTCGGGCTTTGATCTTCTGTTGGGTTTGCCCCACGTATAAGTGATCACATGGGCATTTTATAATGTAGATCACACTGCAAGAATTACAGTTCGTATGGTGTCTCAATGTGTAAGTGCGACCACCATGAGTAAATGACTTAATCTGAACAGTAGTGTCGCAAGCAGTACAGTTTCCGCATCGAAAATGGCCCATCAAGGGAGGTAAATTCCATAATGTTGTGATCGTAGGGAGACTCTCTGGTTCGAGGTAGGAATGAACCACCATGTCGCGTATGCTTTTTGCCCTTTTGAACGAGTGAAGCAGAAGATTTGTTTGTCTTATTTCATCTGCCACCAGATGCCAATTCTTATTGATGACCTGTTTCACCTCATTACTCCGTGTAGAGAAGGTTGTAACACAAATGAGACGTTCACATTCAGTTTGGGCGGAGGGTGCAGGGTTCAATAGACTTTCTCGTGGATTGTACCAAGCTCTCTTTCTGGCACGTCTAACCATTCGTGTAGGGTAACCACGTGCAATGAGACGATCATTGAGGATTTCTGATTCTTTTATATAGTTCGCTCTAGTGGAGCAATTTCTCCTGATCCGCAGGAATTGCCCCACCGGTAAGTTGTCTTTTAAACCTCTCGGGTGGTGACTCCCATACTGTAGTAGGGAGTTACGCTCCGTGGGTTTTCTAAAGAGCGTCGTCTGGAGATGATCCTTATCCACATAAATGGAAATGTCTAAGAAAGGAATGGACTCGTTACTGGATTCCATTGTGAATTGAATGTTCGGGTTTCTAGAGTTCAACCACTCATGGAATGTGACTAATTATTCTTTACTGCCTTTCCAGATACATAGAACATCATCGATGTATCGAACCCAAACGGGCAGATTAGTATGAAAAGGATTGCTGATTGGGAAGATGTGCTGGGTTTCAAAATGGTCCATATAGATAATGGCCAAATTCGGGGCAAAGGTAGCCCCCATCGCTACCCCCTTTGTCTGAACAAAAAACTCTTTTTGGAAGATAAAGTTTTGTTTCATTGAAATGCTCAACAACTCAATAATGAAGTAAGTAGGAACCTGTACAGGAGCAGGTCTTCGATCTAGTACCTCCTGTATAACATCCAACGCTTCCTGCTGGGGGATGCTAGTGTAAAGCGATACTATAGCGCAAGTCACTTAAAAGCTCCTTTTGTGGATCAAATGGTCTTTCATCTATCAAGTTTATCGTTTGAGTAGTGTCTCGAAGGTAGGCCCGGGTATTCAGTGCGATTGGTTTAAGGAAGAAATCGATGTATTTACAGAGTGGCTCTAACATAGAACCACATCCCGATACTATCGGGCGGCCAGGAGGAGCATCCAGGTTCTTGTGAACCTTCGGTAAAGTATAGATAGTGGCCAGTCTTGGGAATTTTTGATTTAAAAACTTAAATTCTTGCTCACGCAAAAAGCCATCTTCCAGGCCTTTCTGCGTGATGGACAAAATGGCCATTGCCAAATCCTTAGAAGGGTCACTCTGTAATTTGCTGTAACTGATTCCATCTGACAGCTGTCTATAGATTTCTTCCTTGTACTTTGTCAAGTCCTGCACAACAATTGCCCCGCCTTTGTCGGCGGGTTTGATGACCACGTCATTGTTAGTACCAAGGTCTGTCAATGCCTTCTTCTCTTTTTTACTCAAATTAAATTTTACAAACTTTTTGTGTTCAAGGAGCTGGTCAACCGCAGATGTCACAATCTCTTCAAACGCTTGTGGCTCATCGCGTAGGTAGGTGGAAAAAAGGTCGATGGTTCTCTGAGTCCAGTGATCGAGTTCTGTTGCCTGGTTGTCTGGTTGCGAAAATAATACCTCAGCCTGATCTTTCTAAAAAACCTGTATAGTTCAGTTTTTAGCAAAAATTTATTGGCTGGTGCAGTTGGAACATAAGAGAGGCCTTTGCATAACGCTTGAATTTCGTCATCTTGTAATTGGTATTTGGAGATGTTGATTACAGGATTCTTTTGCGGTATGCTAGGACAAGGTCTATCCTGTCCAGCAGTGGGGGCGTGATTCACCACCTGTAGGTGTTGCGTCTGGTCGATATCTCTCCATGCACTTCTGGCCGGAATGTCACCCGTTTCTGTTTGCCCCTGTTGCCATCCCAACCGGAGTTCTGTTGCTGGCCTCTCGCCTGTCCTCTCCCCCAGTTGTTTCCCCGTCCTCGTGGGGGTCGCCATTGTCCACGGCCCTGTTCTAAAAAATGAGGTTGGAATTGTGGGGGATATTGTTGGTAGCTTTGGTCTGGAGGTGGGTAATTGTAGGAGGTGCTGGGACCCGGTTCCCCGTCACTGCCTGAACTATATGAGGATCAGAAAAGGTTGAGAAGTTCCGCCTTCCTCTGTATCCACCGCGGCCGCGGTTGGAAAAACGACCCTGGGTATCCTGCTTATAATAGTCAGGGTGTAGGTAGGGGTACACAGTCTTTTTGTCAAATTGCTTAAGGTCTCTAGCCAGTTTCTCCAATTTCTTGGTTTGAGCTGTGATGTCAAACTCTTTGATAGAGACCTCCAGACTCTCCAAAGCTTCTTTGGCTTTTGTAAGCGTACTGTCACCCAAGATTTCGGCTTTGAGGTCAGCGATTTCCTTGCTGAGAGTAACTACTTGTTCAGCTGCTGTTTCAACCCCCAGCACCATCCAGTGCCGGGAGCAGTTATTTGACACGTAGCTAAACCCTGCTTTAAACTTAGGGACGTCCACGAATATTGCGGGCTCGATCTTAATCTGTAATCCCACCGGAATTATATTTTCTTGCAGGTACCTGGTAAACAGATGTCCATGCAGCCTGGTCCTAATGAGCTTTTTCTCAAGTCTTTCCAGACGAGAAATTTTGTCATTAAGAGTCACATCAATCGTAGGGACAGAGGTAGATAAAAAAGTAGTGGACAAGTCTTTCGTTAGCTGGTTGATATATTCCTCTGTGTAGGACAGAAGTTCAGATTCCACCATGGTTTACTTAAATAAATTAAGAGTCAAGAAACCTCGCAGGTCAGCACCTGCGCAGAGGACGTTACATGAAAGGGGGGTTGAACCCATGCACTCCCTACTACAATATGGGAGTCACCACCCGAGAGGTTTAAAAGACAACTTACCGGTGGGGCAATTCCTGCGGATCAGGAGAAATTGCTCCACTAGAGCGAACTATATAAAAGAATCAGAAATCCTCAATGATCGTCTCATTGCACGTGGTTACCCTACACGAATGGTTAGACGTGCCAGAAAGAGAGCTTGGTACAATCCACGAGAAAGTCTATTGAACCCTGCACCCTCCGCCCAAACTGAATGTGAACGTCTCATTTGTGTTACAACCTTCTCTACACGGAGTAATGAGGTGAAACAGGTCATCAATAAGAATTGGCATCTGGTGGCAGATGAAATAAGACAAACAAATCTTCCGCTTCACTCGTTCAAAAGGGCAAAAAGCATACGTGACATGGTGGTTCATTCCTACCTCGAACCAGAGAGTCTCCCTACGATCACAACATTATGGAATTTACCTCCCTTGATGGGCCATTTTCGATGCGGAAACTGTACTGCTTGCGACACTACTGTTCAGATTAAGTCATTTACTCATGGTGGTCGCACTTACACATTGAGACACCATACGAACTGTAATTCTTGCAGTGTGATCTACATTATAAAATGCCCATGTGATCACTTATACGTGGGGCAAACCCAACAGAAGATCAAAGCCCGAATCTCGTCCCATTGTAGCAGACTGCGGTGCAAGGTATTGGGTGCGCCTTTAGTAGATCATTGGCAGAAGGAGGGTCATTTGGTGCCTGACCTTAAATGGTGGGTGGTCGAAAAAGTATCTTTGGGTACCAGAGGTGGTAACCTTCAGGGAGCTCTCAATACACGAGAATCCAAATGGATGTCCCTTCTGGATTCTATAAAAAATGGCCTGAACGAACAGGATAGCAGCCTGGCACAGTTAGCAGCACTAGGTTAAACTACTAATGGACATACATAGTCGCATGGCTGATAAGTGTTGCAATACAGTGTGGGTTAGAGCCGGTTTCAAGTACCTAATGAGGAAAGTTTTTGGAAGTAATACTCATCCACACTCTCGTGTTAGAGAAGTGCATGAGTTATTATTAATTAATTTGCATTTCCTCATTATCAGAATGACAATGTCTGCATGTGTACCAGATAACCTGTCCATCACCCTCATGTCACCAATCCACTTGAGTTAACATCATAATGTAACATCATAATGTTCTGTATATTTCATGTTTGATTCCACTCGCCTACACCCTCGTGTTGCAGAGGTGCGCGAGTATTTTTGAATTGTTCACTTTGTGCCCTTAAGGAAGAATACGTCACTCGATAGTGTTTCATTGCTGTGTAAAAGTCAAAACTCCTATGAGCTTATCTGATTGAGGTAACATCTACTAACAACTCTTGTGTGTGGTTCTGCTCGCCTACACCCTCGTGTTGCAGAGGTGCGCGAGTAGTATTGAATTTTTCTTATCTGATTGAGGTAACATCTATTGAAAAATCTTGTGTGTGGCTCTGCTCGCCTACACCCTCGTGTTGCAGAGGTGCGCGAGTAGTTTCGAATTTTTTAATTTGTGGCCCTAAGGAATATTATGCTACTCGTAAGTGTTTCATTTATATCCTAAACCTAAAACTACAAACCTCTAGTTGCGCAACATCCTGAGTAACTCTTCTATGTCAAACGGGCTGTTTAGCTGTAGACTCCGCCCCCAACTCCGCGTAGCGGACTTGCTGATTTACCCTGGATGCGTACGGACGCCGGCGGTAATCGCCAGCTTTCACAGGTATTAAACGTCCTTCTTTAATAAGCGGGAGCCTGAAAACCAATACGTGTATCGTAATGGACATAGTCATTCGCGATCCTAAAACCCGTTCCCCTTGTGTTTTTTTCGTAGGATTGATTTTCCCGCGAAATATTTCAAAGGCAACCTCGGCATCAACTCTGTTGAATGAACCTACGGGTGATGCTGCACGCATTTGAATGAACCAGCACCATTGCGTGTAAGTTTGGTTCTGTATCCCTTCTAGCCACTAACGTGTTTTAAATCCCAGCCGGTCTTCTAAATGGACACTTCTCTATTTTTCAGTATAGGCTATAGGCGTTCACATTGCCTAACCTGTCTGGAAGGTTGAGTTATTCCTGACCTACGAGCTGTTTTTGATGCCACGTGATAACATTATGTGAGTGAAAGACCACCTTTAATGGTATGTAAAATGAGTACATCTGCCCGCTAGTGTGTTTTCACATCATGTATTGCAGTGATGTAGCCCTTTGCCATTTTGTTTTTATTTTTATTTCTCCTCCATAGCATTAATTTCTTCTTTTCAAAGCTTGAAGAAGAAGCAAGCTTCCCAGATACAGACCCACGGTGACATCAAGGTCGCCCCCTTCCCTCTTTTTAAGTAAGTTCATATGTCCTAATGGGTATTCACTAAGGCCATTCTTATATACCTATCACCAACCTCAAACTTTCTAATTGCAGTCCGTGGAAACTGCTTGGTACCCTAGGCCCCCGTGTGGGTCGACAACAGAAAATCTCACCAATCGGCTGATTGGTAGATAAGTTATGTGAGTTTTTTATACTCTCATTTTTATGTGACAATTCATTAGCGTTCCCCTCTGTGTAGTTGTGAACTTATATCACTTGTGTTTGAACCAGACCCTTAGCTGGTTTCACTTCAATATCCAATATGTGAATTTGTATCACTTGTGTTTGAACCAGACCCTAGGCTGGTCTCACTCTAATATCCTCAATACTTAGAGGCCCATAAGGCCCTAAGCCCATGGTGAATTGATGTTAATTATTCTTTCTAAATGGATGATGACTTCAAAAACAGTGATCTCATCAATTGTTTTAATTTTACAGATAGTATTGCCCCTCCTCACCTTGCCCTTTCTGTCCTGATGAAGACCCCGTTAAAGGACCTAACTTAGCCTACGGCCAGGGGTCGAAACGTCGACGGCTTTTCTTTCCAACACAGACCTCCGGCACCTGTCCTTTAAATAGCCCTAATACCTCATGTGTGATCGTTGAAGGTCTTCTTTGTATTATATCTACATTGAATGCCCTAATTTTTCAGGCGTTTGTATCAAATTTGTTTTGATTCATGTGTTTATCAATTCTGATTGTGTTCATTGTGATTACGTGTACTCTTTTTAACTTTAACCTGCCATGAGCACACCCCCTCCTTCACTCTCCTCCCTTCTCCTCCCCCGACTTTGGGGCTTTCTGAAAGATTTATGAATGTATTGTTAAGTGCTTGATACTGGGTATTGACAAATATCAATACTTTCATTCGGTATTTTTGATTATTGCCTATAGAGCTGATAAAAGTAAAAATAAGTTCTGTTTGTAGTGTATGGTGTACATAACACTTTTCCCTTGCGGGGACCCTCTCTACACATACCATATAAATACTTGGGCATCAAATTGGGCCGAAGGATGACTTTTATGGAGCAAAAAATGGATATAAAAGCGAAAGCCCAATCACTAAATTGTGTATACAAACAGCTCTACAAGAACCTGCAATGCCCCTCACTTGGCCATCTCTTGGAAAATAATGGCAGCCCAATTGCTTCCAACTTTGTCCTACGGCCTGAATTTGGCATGGTCAAGAAATTGCCATTTTAAATGAACTGCAGACAAAAGTATATAAAGCAGTTTTTAACCTCCCGAAAGGAGCATCCTGAGCACAGGTACGCCTGGAATTTGTCCTCCAGAACCAGGAATACCAAAGAAAAGCAATTTTTGTAAAATTGTGCTGGAAATTTAGAGCATCAGAACCTGGATCACTGAATAATTTATGCTGGACCGAAATACAATCTCAACTCGAGCAAAACAAAAAAAATCAAGCTCATGGGGAGAGTTCTTGCGAACAGCCCTGGATGTACTTGAGATGGACAAAGCCTTGAATCAGAAGTTGGATAAAACAACATTTAATAGAGCGTGTAACTCCATGGCGGAAGACAAAAGAAGACTGACTAAACAACGCCACGGCTGGGCGGTATTACACTCGTATACTACACTAAAACCTCAACCCTACACATTTTCGGCTATCTCTAAAAAAGAGGTTCTTGGCATACAGATTGGGCGACCATGACACGAAAGATTTAGTCCCTACCTGGAAAAGAAAAGAACAGGCTGAAAATTGCTGTCTGTGCGGTTATCGTAAAGAATCAATATGCCATTTGATTTGTGTTTGCGACTCTTTTAAAGTAGAAAGAAAGAAGTTGCTAATGGCACCTTTTAAGGACTTACAAATTCGTACCTGCAGACAGGCGGTAATTGGTTGAATGGGAGATCTTCCAATATTTTAATTGGCCGTGATGTAAAATTCATGACCCAAGTGGACAACCTCCTAATGAAAGCAGATCAAGAATAAATGCTAGGGTTTGAACAGCTTAGGGATTTTTTTAGAATTGGTAAATATTTAGAAGTTTTACTGAAAATACGACGTTTTTTAAATTGCAATTGTTATGAATTTTATTTTTTGCTTTATGGTTGTGCTACACCAAATAAAGTTGTCTTTTTTTTTTTTGGACCCGGTTCCTGAAGTACGGGACCCGAATTTATAAGATTAGGGCTTGTTGGGGAGGATCCAGGGAGCGGGGTAGGAGTTGGGACTCCGGTGGGTTGCTCTACTGCAATATTCAAATGGCTCTGTTAAGAGTGGGTGTATAGTGCGATCGGGAGAGGGGCTGGGAGGGGGGGATGTGTGGGGGGAGGTAGATTGTGATTGTATTACCTTAAATTCTTTTGGGGGGTCTCATTATGAAGAGTGTCAGTCAATATTACATGATCTGTGCAGACGTCTCAGGGTTACAGGGCCCTGCTGTATATGTGCCACTTGACAAATAAAATTAGTTTAAAATACAAAAAGATAACCTGTTGTTCCATGACAAGTGAACCATATTAAACTTTGTGTTTTTTTGCTTTGTTTTAGATCCACACAATTAGCCTTGTGCTACTGGTATTTTCTTTACAAGTGTGGGGTCCAGAGTTTAGTCATGTGGTGTATTCCTGCATAATAAAGAACTGGGCTGGTACATCAAGCTCGACAATAGAGCTAGCTTGTAGTTGTAGTACTACTTGTCTTCCAACAGTACTATCCTTTCAGAGACCTATTTGGACAAGTCAGTCATACATACAGAACTAAACATTTTTATTAGGAAGGCAATGCAGCCCAGAACTGCATCAGGGAACATACTGAATGTTAAGATTACACACTAATGGCACATTTGAACATTGTATTTCCATGCTTCCATGCTTTCATCCATGGAATGATTTGATTACTTCAACATATCAAAAAGGGACACATAGAAAAGGGGTCGGTTCCACACCACTACTGACAGTTGGCTGTCAAATTTTCAGACCTGTATAATCTCTATATGTTCAAGTCATTGAGACTGTGATTTACTACGGTGTTTCAGTAGCTGGACCTTCAGTAAATTGCATTTGCCAGTGCAAAAGATGCCAGTTTTTGAGGTGTTGGGGTAGCACTGTGGTCAGTGGTCCGTTTCATTCTGCATCATCTCAACTGATCATCCTTATTAAAAGGAGCAGAATGCTTCTTTACACTGAAATGCTAAGATTTCATGTTCAAGTGGTTTGCATTTTGTTTGTAGGCATGTTTTCATCCCATTTTATTGTAAGTAAAAAAGGTTCTGTAGTAGGGGATCTCTGTGTATAGTCATAATCTAGTGAATAGTCCCGCCCATGTGCGTGGACCCGGCAATCAAAAATAATCTCTTAAATTGTCAAATCATGCAGAACTGCAAAGACACTTAAGAGAGAATTTAAAGACAAATAATGCAGCCTATATCCAAAAGCTACACTGCCCAGTACTTCAACTAGAAATTCCACCAAAACACACACAACACAACCTGCCCAGTTTCTTCCATAGAGAAACTTGCCTCTACCAGTAAAAGACTCTGGAATGATAGAGAGGAAGGCATGTGTTAGGAATCGGGTTAGTCCCTTTTTGATGACCATGCCTTGACATCACATGACAGAGGAAAGGAGGATAAATGTTGGTCCTACCTTTAGTTCGATGCTTGATATTGCCAGTGTTCGGATTCCTAGCCTGGTTGTTGGCTGCTGTTTGTTGCTGTGCAGAGTCTTTCCTGCAATTTCGACGCCCTTTTTGCCTTAAACTTGCTCACGGGCTCGTGAGAAGGGTTTGTCTTATCCCCTATTGGTTGGACCTTTTTCTCTTTCCCTGTTTTTCTCCTTTTTAGTCAGTCAGTGTTGGGTTCCCGGGTTTCCCTTCCCTTATCCCCGTTTTTTTCTTGCCCCAGCACTTTTGTCCTTGTTTCAGGGTGTTCGGGGGCTCCCGTTCACTCTCACGTTACAGGGAGGTTTTTTATTCTCTCGTGTAGATATCGAAGCAACGCTGAGTTTAGACGAAGCTTTGCGTGGTTTCAGCGCGTCTTTGCTGGGACTGCTCTCTGCCTCGTTTTGTGCGGAAGCGACATTTTGGGTCACTCCGCGAAGGCTTCGCTGGGTTTGTTTTGGTGCTTCTGAAAGGTTTCCCTCTGTCCCTGTCCCCCAGGTCAACCTCACGAAAGCAAAGGGTTTTTTTCAGGCGGTGGCAAGTTCCATTGTAAGACCTTTTTCCCCTCGCTATATTTATTTTTTGGACATTGCTACAAAAGACTCCCTCCACTTCCCTGCTATAGAGACTAAGGGCAGATACCGGAGTACCACATTTTTTTATTTTTACTCCATACCTTTACGAAGCAGAGCCTGCGCTTCACATTGGTAAGAGGGGTTTTGTATGTTTTGTAAGGCATGGTCATTGGGGGTTGGAATTGATATTGCAAGCAGTGATACATGAAGGGTTTGTTTTTCCCCCATTGTACATAGGTGCAGAAGCGTAAAGGAAGGAGGGAGCTGTGTCCTATTTGCCACTAAGGGTGGAAGAATTGGTGTCTCCTCAACATTCACCACCCTCTTTTCGGGTCCATTGGTGCACTCATAGAGTTTGTCCTGTGAGAGTCCAGTGGGCAGGTAAAGGGGACTGGTGCATGCTACGTTCCTGCAGTGCTTGGGCTGGTCGGAATCTAACAGAATATCAAGCCCACGATATAATAGCACTGCCCGGACTAGCATGGATGAGGACGGGAATCCGATAGGTGGGGGTACGGGTGGTCCCACAATGCAAGATAAAATGGGAGCCGTACATACCCTCCAGGCACAGGTGCAGGAGCTGCAACAAGAGAATGCAGGATTGAAACAGGAGTTGGTGGCTGTAAGGGCCAGAGAACAAGCACAGAACAGGGGAACGGGCCCTGTTATACAGCCTGCTACATTCCAGTATACAGGAGGGGGGGGGGGGGATCAAGTATTACTGGTGGCAGCAATCCCATAGCGGTAACAGTAACAACCCCTGTGGCAGTACCCTTAGCCCCCCCCTGAGAGATTTACAGGAGAGAGCGATAAGTTCGGGACGTTTATGAACCAGTGTCAGCTGCACTTTATGTGTAGAAAGAATGCCTTTCCCGACGATTCTGCTAAGATTGCTTTTATACTGTCATACCTGGCTGGCAACGCGGCCCAATGGCCGATTCCTTTGGTGGAAAGCAATGACCGTGTGCTGTATAACTATCAGGCATTTAAGAAATTGATGCGGGGTCTGTTTGCTAAACACGCGTTTATGCAGGCTAGTGATGCGGATTTGTTGAAACTACGGCAGGGCAGGCAGGACTGATTGTCTTATATAGCCAACTTTAATCGATTAGTAGCCGAGACACATTGGCCAACCGAGAAAAGGACGTCCCTGTTTTATCAGGGTCTTTGTGAGGAATTGAAGGACATAGTGTCACAGGTGGTGGATCCGCCTGAGGATTGTGCAGCATTCATCGATCTCGTGGTTAAACTGAATCATCGGGTGACGGAACGTAGCCGGTTCCAGTCCTCACGAGGTAGTTATGTGAAACCAGAGGTGAAGTCGGGAGGGGAGAGTAGAACAGTCCCCGAGCCCATGGAAATAGGTGGAGTAAGGGGACCCCTGACTTCAGAGGAAAAGAAGAGAAGAAGAGAGATGAATTTGTGTCTTTATTGCGGACAGGGGGGCCATTTTGCGCGAGATTGCCCAGTGAAACCATCAGGCGTAGGGTTTGGCAAAAAGGTGGCGTGTATACAAGTGGATCAAGGTTCAGGTAAAGAAAGGAAAGAGCAGTATGAGGTTGTAGGGGCCTTGGACCAAGCCCCAAGACATTTTGTGATTAACGCTCAATTGCTGCTTTCAGCACAGAAACGTGTCCGTGTCAGTGTTACTAGATTCTGGGGCCACTGGGAACTTTATAGACATCTCGATGGCTGAGAAATTGATGGTTCCTTGTCAACTAAAAGAACAACCTGAGCCAGTAAGGGCTATCGATGGGACAGAGTTGACCTCGGGGTGTATCACCCGACAACTGCTCCACTCAGTTTGAAGTGTGAGAATGGACATGTGGAAAGTGTGATCTTTGATTTGATCGATGCACCTTCTTACGGGTTGGTTTTGGGGGTCCCATGGCTGCAAAAACATAACCCGAGGATTGACTGGGTACAGAGATTGGTAACGTTGGATTCGGTGCATTGTTTGAGGAATTGCTATATTGTGGCAGCTGAGCAGATTAATCCTTTGTCCTGTGCCATGGTCGAGACGAGTGTAATTCCTCCTCAGTATTCAGCTTATAAGGACGTGTTTGATAAGGGATGTGCCCAAGGCCTTCCACCACATAGGTCGTATGACTGCAAGATCGATTTAATACCAGGGGCTCCGTTGCCGTGCAGTCGGGTCTACGCACTGTCTGAGCCTGAGGAGGCTCATTTGAAGACGTATATTGACGAGATGTTGCTGTTAGGTTATATTCGTCCTTCTTCCTCGCCAGTGTCATCGGCTATATTTTTCATTCCTAAGGAGGGGTCTTTGAGGGCATGTGTTGACTACAGAACATTGAACTCGGCCACTGTTAAAAACAGGTACCCTCTTCCGCTCATCTCCGTGTTACTGGATCAGCTCCGCAAGGCTAAGGTGTTTACCAAATTAGACTTGCGGGGCGTATACCATCTCATAAGGGTTCGGCCAGGAGATGAGTGGAAGACGGCCTTTAAAACAAAGTACGGACTGTTTGAGTATACGGTAATGCCGTTTGGCTTGTGCAATGCGCCAGCGGCGTTTCAGTTTTTTATCAATGAAGTCCTTGGCCAGTACCTGGATCAGACAGTCATAGTATACTTGGACGATATACTTATTTATTCGGAGAAGGGGCTCGACCATACCAAGCATGTGTCACAGGTCTTGCAGACTTTACAGGAACATCATTTATATGCTAAGCTGGAGAAGTGCCAGTTTAGTACTCCCGAAGTAGAGTTTTTGGGGTTTGTTATATCTGCAGCAGGCATCCGGATGGACCCGAAAAAGATCCAGGCTGTAGAGATCTGGCCAGTACCAACGAATGTGAAACAAATACAGGTGCTTCTAGGCTTCGCTAATTTTTATCGGCGATTTATACTGCATTTCTCTGACATAGTGGCTCCAATGACTCGCCTTTTGAGAAAGGGCGTCCCTTTTGATTGGACAAGTGAGACTCAGGATGCTTTTCGTATGTTGCTAAGGCAGTTCGTGTCTGCACCGGTATTGGTGCACCCTGACCCTGCTCTGCCGTACTTTGTAGAAACCGATGCCTCCTTGTGTGCCGTAGGTGGGGTATTGTCGCAGCGAGAGGAAGCCACTGGCCATATGCATCCAATTGCGTTCTTTTCTAAAACCTTGTTGCCAGCGGAACGTAATTATACTGTGGCAGAACGCGAGCTGCTGGCGGTCAAACTGGCGTTTGAGGAATGGCGCCATTATTTATGGGGTGCCAGACATGTCATTACCATCTACACCGATCATAAAAATCTAGAATTCTTTCGTTCTGCCATGGCATTAACTCCTCGCCAGATGAGATGGGTTTTATTCTTTAATGAGTATGACTTCATCATAACATACAGACCTGCAGCCCAACAGGTGAAATCCGATGCTCTTTCCCGAATACACGTTGATGTAAAGGAAGAAGGCTCCTTGAGTGTGAGTAGGGCTATGATTGCAGAAGAAAGGATCATAGGGGCTTTGGTGGTGGAAGATTTCCCTGCTCTCGTGAAAGAACAATTGAGCCAATTAGATCTGGCTCCTTGGTTGTCCATACCCCAGGTAACAAAGAAAGATGGACTTTTGTATAATGAGGACAGGTTGTTTGTTCCCCCTGTGCTGAGGAATGAGGTATTGGAGTGGTGTCATTCTTCTGCCTTGGCAGCTCATCCAGGAATAAGGAAGACCAAGGAATTGTGCATGAGGTGGTTCTGGTGGGAGTCCATGACTAAGGATGTTCTAGGATATGTGAGTGCTTGTCCTGTGTGTGCAATCAGCAAGCCCTCGCATTGTAAACCCTCGGGACTCTTACAGCCTTTGGAGGTACCGCCTGGTCCATGGCATACTTTAAGTATGGATTTTGTAACGGATCTACCCTCTGTCGCGGGCTGCACCGCCATATTGGTGGTGGTGGATTTATTCACCAAGATGGCCCATTTCATTCCGCTTCCTAAAATCCCTTCGGCAACGGAGATGGTGGTGGTGTTCATGTCTTCGGTTGTGCGGTTACATGGGTTGCCGGTAGTGATCATATCGGACAGAGGGGCACAGTTCGTCTCACATTTTTTGACTGAGCTGTGTAGGGTGCTCAAGACCGAGATACGTTTATCCTCGGCTTACCATCCTCAGTCCGATGGTCAGACTGAGCGTACTAATCAGACGATGGAACAATGCTTATGACTATACACAGAGATCCCCTACTACAGAAGGAGTAGTTTCTGTCCTGTAACTCCAGTTCTGTAGTAGGGGTATCTATGTTATAGTCATAAGCGCCCGCCCTCCTCCCCGTTGGAGAAAGATATTCATGTAAGGAATGCTACAGGTCTGGCGTGCTACGCCTTCAAAAAAGAACTGAAAGTAAAAGGGACCTGCTGTGCATTCTGGGATACTGGGAGAAGTTCTGGAAAGTTCTCTTAAAGGCACAGTATCCTATTAAAGCCACATAATGGCAGCCCATGGGGCTTGTCTGTCCATGCCTTCCTCTCGATTATTCCAGAGTCTTTTACTGGTAGAGGCAAGTTTCTCTATGGAAGAAACTGGGCAGGTTGTGTTGTGTGTGGTTTGGTGGAATTTCTAGTTGAAGTACTGGGCAGTGTAGCCTGTGGATATAGGCTGCATTATTTGTCTTTAAATTCTCTCTTAAGTGTCTTTGCAGTTCTGCATGATTTGACAATTTAAGAGATTATTTTTGATTGCCGGGTCCACGCACATGGGCGGGACTATTCACTAGATTATGACTATACACAGAGATCCCCTACTACAGAACTGGAGTTACAGGACAGAAACTACTCGATATCGGTCTTGCAGAAACATGGTTTCTGTACTTAAGTTTTGTGGGCAATTGTGGTTATGCATCAGTAGTGACAAACTTGGACAGTTGATTTGTATTAGAAGATCAAGATCTCACAGTATGATATATGTTGTAGCTATACATCAAAAAGTATATTATCGTGTTGATATGAGTGTCTCCCACTGATCCAAAATCTTGAAGGATGTTTCTTGTTCTCTGAACGTGTGGGCTAAGGCAGAGGATATCTTTAAGTGCCTATATATTAATGAGGGTGTAGAATTTAGTAACATTTCTTCTTGTACCGTCTCAAAAGAATAAAGCACCCTAGGTAATATACACATCTTTAGGACATTCCGTCGCCCAACCAGCGATAGATGTAGGCACTCAACCTTTTCTAACTGCCTTTTGACAGATCCTAGTATATCCGCCCAATTAGTTACTACTATCCCTTTGAGCGACATCCTGATCTTAATCCCCAAATATCGAGCCTCCTGTGTCCCTAGCGGCTCGTCCGGGCATAGCCCAGCAGTACAAACAACCTGTGTTTTGGAGATATTTAGCTTGTGCCCCGAAGACTTCCCAAACTCTTGAGTTACATGTTCAATTTCACATAGTGCTTGTTTCGGATCAGATATGATTACCGCTATGTCGTCAGCATAGGCTAAAACTCGTACATAATGGTTCCCCACAGCCATTGATTGTATACCCGGCGTAGTTTCGAGAGTTCACAACAGTGGTTCAATATAAAACTCAAATAGTAGCGGTGAGCATGGACATCCTTGCCTTGTACCACGTGTAATATACACGTATGCCGATTCTTGCCCCATCGCACATATCTTAGCCCTGGGTCGTTTATACATAGTCTGTATTTTTATGTTTTTATGAAAAGCCAAATCATAGTCTAACACAGCTATAACCCTGTGGAAATGGTTAACAGTACTTCTGCCAGGAAGAAACCCATGTTGATGACAGGATACCAGAAGAGGGACAGTTTTTTTAGTAATCGAGTTGCCAACATTTTCGAATATAGCTTAGTGTCTGCATTTATTAACGAAATAGGTCTACAAGACCCAGGGAGTTCAGGGAGCTTATCTTTTTTCCTGAACACAACAATATTTGCATCTTCCCAAGATGGCGGTGGATTTCCCATCTGGGCAACAATAAAAGTAGCTAACATATCTTCCTTTATAACCGGAAAGAAAATACGATAGACCTCAAAGGGTAGTTTGTCAGGACCAGCCACTTTCCCGAGTGCCAAATCCTCAAGTGCAGTCTGTAATTCTAAAATGGAGATTGGTGCCTCTAATTCTTCTCTTACAGTATCCCCCATCTCGGTAAAATCAAATCTTGACAAATATTGCTCAACCTGGTCTCGGGATACTAAATCCTGGGTATATAATTCTCTAATACTTTTGGAATATCTCCATTATGCCCTCCATAGTTTTGACCAAACGGCCCGGTCATTCACCATCCCCTCTATTCGTTGAGAGACTTGTCGGCCCGAAGTCTTTGGGCTAAACATCTACTAGTTGCTTCGCCATACTCGTATCTCTCGGTTTTATTAATTTTATACTGTATTGCTATTTCCCGACTCCAAACCCCATTAATCTTTGCCTTACAACACGCCACCTTCGTCTGAGCGGTTTGACTGTCTCTGTGCACTTATTGCCAAAATAAGTTCATGTTCAGCCTCTTTCAAGCACAGGAGCAGATTCACAATCAATACTTTTTTGTTCCCGCTGTTGAGCCCAGCCATAACTAGAAGTTTCACCCCCTTATCCCAGCCTTAAAACAGTCCCAGACCATTGCTTGGGGAGCCGTTCCTCTATTATACTCAAACTGTTTAGCCCATAACTGAATATGGCATATATATTCCTCATCAGTTATCAACTTTTTACAAAAAGAGAATGACCGTTGAGTCCGAGTCTTAAAGAGGGCGGATGTCCATACTTACGGGACCGATGAATATTAAAATCACCTAGCAGTAACACTGGTGTATCCCACAAGGCAAAGTCTCTACTTTGTCTAAGTTAGAGCTAAGTTAGAGCTGTACACTGCACAGACTGTAACTTTAATACCCCCTATAATACACTCTACGATGGCCCACCGCCCAAAATTGTCCACTTTAGCTTTACCTGCTACAACTATCTCTCGACGCCTCAGAATTGCAACCCCCGACCCCCCCCCCCCCCCCCCCCCCCCCCGATTCATTGCAGCTTGTCTAGATGCAGCTAAAAGTGTAAACCCCAGGTCAGTCAATAATTTACGATTTTCCCAAGGTATGTGAGTTTCCTAGAGACAAAGAATGTCAGGATTGATTAACCGTATCTCCTCCATCACCCGTTTCTGTTTAAGCACATTATTCAGCCTGCATACATTAAATGATCATAGGAGTAGTATTTCTTGGCCAACTTCTGTAAATTCTTGGGAATTCACGAAAGCCGTATAGCTGCACTTAATGCAAGGACATAAAACAAAAGTGCACTTGTTCTTTTGGTGCCATGTAGTGCAGCGACAAATTATGGCAGCTATCTTATTATATAAGAGCTCCTATATAGCCTCTCTGAATATGCCAGGGCTCATAACATAATAGTGTTTGAATGCTTGCGATTCCCTTATGTTGCCATTTTTCCGCAGATCTACATACTAGGGCTGAAGATGGTGGTAAGCAATAGTTCCAGGGTTAGAATGCCCTTTTGAGTCCTGTGCAAAACTTCTAACTTGCATGTTTTAAGAGTTTTCAACAACTCTTATCAATTTTTTCCCATACTGAGAAATGTTGGAATTTTACTCCCGACAATGGCAGACTTAAACGTTCTTCCAGAGTTGCTGGAAAAATGTGGCTGGGGGGGAAAGAAGGTGCACATTTGCTCATGCTCAAATGCAGTTCACTCTAGGAGTAATTTTTCTTGGCCAACTTCTGTAAATTCTTGGGAATTCATGAAAGCCGTATAGCTGCACTTAATGCAAGGACATAAAACAAAAGTGCACTTATGAGACTTTCTTTAATAATTAGCGCCCCTAATTTAGTTTGGCGTTGACCGTTACAGTTTGTGTTTATTAAAATTCTGACTCTCTGTATCGGATGCCTTCGCAAGTAGCATATCAGCACTCAAAGTAGTTTTAAGTGCCAGTAGCTACTGTGGCAGTGTGCTTTTTGAGACAAAATTTGTTTTGATTTTGCCAATGTTTGTTATAATGGTGAGGGCCAGGCATCTCCCACACCAATAAGATTTTACAAAAACCGTGGCAAAACAAGTCCCACATTGACAGACCTAAAGCTGACCACCAATTTCAGACCTAACTTTGCCAAGGCTTGTTTATTTTTGTTTACCATAATCTTTTTGAAACTGGTTACACTGATTTTCCATTATGAATATTTTTGGGTAATACTAGCATGCATCAACATATGTTACTAAATAAAGCTGCAAAGAAATGGTACCTGAAATTTGACAGTAGTTAGCTAATTCTTTTTTTCATGCTTTCATTTTTTTAATGAACATTTAATTTTGAAAGCAAAGAATCATCAATCTTGCTTTTAAGTTTCTGCAAATATTTGCATTTAATCAAGCATTTTGGGAACATTATACATAGCCTCATATTGCTAAACATTTTTATACTGGAACCACTGTTAGTAGTGCAGTCAGAGCTTACAATTGTTACTTAGAGGACTGACTCGAATAATAGCCTTTCAATTAATGAACCATTAATACAAGTTTAAACAGTATTAACATTATGAACAGAAATATTACCTCAACTGCAGAATAATGTGGTACTGTAAACTGGTATCCATGGTGTTTGAACTGCAGGGGGCTGGGCCTATTTGTCCCAAGGACAAAATACACATGAAAATGTATTGCCCTTGACCCTAAACAATATGTCTTAGGCGTCTGGTGATAGGAATTCCACATCCCTGACTGTTTCGATGATTGCGGAACATTTTTATAATGAACTGTTCTAAGACTCCAACTTTTTTTTGGGTCCATGGAATTATGTGGACTGTATCATTACAAGCAATGTCTGAAGACCGGCAATCTTGGTAAAATATCTGTATTATCCCCTGCAAGGACTGGGCGGTCCGGCATTGGTGTAAAAGATGAGTAGGATGGTTGTGATTTGTACAGGAGGCTTGTGTGAGTCGGTAGGAAGTCTGAAGGGAGAAACTGATAACCCAAAGAGACCGGAAAAAAGAACTACGTTTTAGCCAAAAACAGATTTCGACTAAAAGCTTTGCTAGAGGACATTGGTACAGTTTCCCACCTCTTAGCCTTTTTGTGGTTTAATTCTTTTTATTGCTGTATTCCAATCAAAGAACAAAAACAATGCCAACAAATTACCTGGCACAATTCTGGGCTACGCAGAGCCCGGCTATGAAAGAATGCAAGCCGGCATTTTATAGGCGAACAAAACCCCCATCTCACCCACCCCACACCCGTCCACATTCAACTCTGTTCTGACCTTGGAAACTTTTGTATGGTCGCTATGTACCATTGCTACTCCGAGGCTGTTGGCACCCCATCCTACTGGTAAATGTAGCTCACGGAACACCTGCGTCAATAGGGTCAGAAAGTGAAGACCCACGTCACGAAAGTCTGCTCCTTTTCCGGCAAGTGTAAGAGCTATGTACGAGGCGCATGAGCTGCAGATTCTACACTTTGCATTAGATGGCCATCTGGTGTTGGGCTCGCATGATTGCTTGTTGTTGTCGTCTTGGAAGAAGTCTTCGTAGTCACGAGATAGGTGACTCCTCCTTTGGACAATAGTGCGCATGGGCATCAGCTCCATCCTTAGATTGTTTTTTTCCGCCACTGGGTTCGGATGCAACTTTTTCGCTCTGGTTTGAAATCTACTTTTCAAAGACTTCGACGCACAAACCTTTCTACAAACAAACTTCAACATCAATATACATAAACTCGACTTCATCAGTTCGATTACGGTTGTCGATGCGGGCTGTTGGACCTACCCACGTGGTGAGGCCTACAACTCATGGAAAGGACACCATTCAAAAAATGTCCAGTGTGTTATTCGGGGGGAAGGCAGCCTCGCGTGTAGCGTGATTTCTGTTCTTCAGGCGGGTGGCCGCAGTCTGAATTGGTGTGGCCGTAAGCTCCAGCAGTTCAAGTTCAGTTGGAACTGATGATGCGGCGAGCTTCCTTCTCAGCAATGAGTCATCCAGCACATGGCGAGAGCCACACGCGAGGCTGCCTTCCCCCGAATAACACGCTATGATCGTCACAAAGTCAGACAATGTGTGCCCTTTCGGGGCTGCTGCACCCACTCACCGCGACCATGAAGTCTACACTCGGCTACGGCCCCACCCAGTCCAAGTCCTGAGGAGAACCCTGAATCGCCGTGTGGTTCGAAATCGTTGACCCCGAGCCAATCGATAAAAAGGAAGGGTGTCACCTGGGACATAAACAATACCACGCTCTCTGTCCCTAGCAGTACAACCTCACAAACATCCAATCTCTGGCTCAGCAAGACTGGCAGGCATTCTTTATGAACCGTGTTGTCCACCCGTCTTTTGTTCTATAATTTGAAGGACTGGTGCCTATTCTAAATATTGAACGTTAGGCATTTTATTAATGTAATTCATTTATTTCTTGTAATGTGTGTCTGGTGTTTTTGCAAATTGAGTATTGATGTACATATTGAACACATGTATATATTGCGCACATTTGTCTTTTGAATGTATTCTTTATTGTTTGACAAACTGTCTTTTCCTATGATACAAAAAAAAGGAAATATATCACAAATTTAAGAAAAGAAAAAAACTGAAAATAAAATCCTGACCGCTCAGTACATGTGGGCTGAGTGGCTCTAACTTTAAATTAAGTAAAACCTGATTGGCCCCTTTATTTGTTTGGTATATTGGAGTGGTCTAAGCCGGTCAGTGATAGGACTCGAACCTTCCTTGCTGCCCTGTAGGGGAAGATCATAGCACCACTGATTGTGTGGAATGCCAACAGTTGAAGCTGAAGTTGCGACGGGAGCGCTGGATGAAACTACTCTTGGAACGTCTCTCAAGGTCTGCTTCATCCCCTCGATCAGCCTCTGCAGACTGCTTCAGAAACGGCTGTTGTAGTCGTCCTTGCAGTGGATAAGTATCTGTTTGTTCCCCAAAGGGGCTGGTGTTTGGCCTGCCTGGGGCGTTCTCTCCGCGGGTGAGAACGCCCCGTGAGTCGTCCTCCTATCCACCATTTTCAGGTGAAGGGGCGTTGAGCCCAGATGGAGACATATGCGGCGGCTTCGCAGGCCTTACTGGCTTCTCCTCCTTCCTCTCCTGGGGTGTCAGCGGTTCCCTTGCCTTGCGTGGGGGCCCTCCGCGGCGCCACTGCCGATTTTGGCGCGTCTGGTTGCGATCCAGCCTTGGAAGATGTGGTCCCTCCTTCAGACCACAGTGCCTCTGTCTCGCCTCAAACTTCTGCGGGAGTCCCTGTGGTGTCGGGTGAGGCCGCGGGGGATGGGTCACATCCCCAAGCTCTGCTCTGCCCTCTGGGCAGGCCGAGGTATCGTCCACGGCAGAGCTGACGCCGCCTCAGCACAGGCACTTGCTGGTCTGGGCGGCGCCACAGGGGTCTGTGGACCCTCCTCGTCCTGCTCTGGGTCGAGGCTTGGCGGGGACCCCTCGTTCCCCTCCGGGCCCCTCTCGTCCCTCCCCGCAGGCGACTGCCTCGTCGGAGGGTTAGTCGGAGGTTGAATCGTGCCTGGTGCCACCGCATGAGTGTCCGGGCCACCTCCTTCACATCCTGGGCTGCGGCTGGCGGAGGACTTTGTGTCACTCCACTGTGCCTCTCGTTCGTCCACGCAGGCAGCTGCCTCGGCGGAGGTAGAGTCGGCGTTGTTCCGGTGCCGCCCCTTGGCCACTTCAGCTCCTGCTCCATTTCGGTCCCTGGCGCGGTATGCCTTGGAGGAACCATATCCTGCGTCTCCTTCGGCTCTGGATGGTGTTGACGTCCTGCCTCAGGCGGCGGACTCTACGGCTCCACACAGAGGTCGTGCCACGGATTTATCGAATGACCCTCCCTCTTCTCCGGAGGTTGGGTACCTTCTGGTGTCATCCTCCCCGGAGACAGGCCACTGTGTGATGTCTGTTTCACCGGCGTCATTCAAGGGTGGCTCCCTGCCATTTCCGAGGCGTTTGCCGGAGGACCGGCAGATCTCCCATTCTTAGGTTCCTCCTGACTTCCAGGTCTGGCCTTTGCCCGACCCGCTTAGCTTGGGGGATGGGACCCTTCGTTTACAGCCCTACGGAGGCGGGTGCTGCCTTCGCTCACGCAGTGTCCACTGATGTAGGCATTCTGCCCATGGGTGACCCGGTTGCTCATTTTCCGGCGGACCATCTCTTGGAGGTGCTCCACCTGGGCTCTGGTGGGAGGGAGCTGTTGCTTCCCTTTGATGGTTCGTGCTTTCCTCCCTGATGGTGGCTTGAAGGTGCCCCGCCTCAGGGGATCCGGTGCCTCAACATCTTCTTCAATAGCACCTTCCGGCGCCACGTGACCTGGTGTGGCTTTCCCTCCACCCCTCTGCCTCAAGTCCACTTTTGCGGACTCCTTTTCCTTCCCTGCCACCACTGTTGACTCCGCCAGCCCGGAAGGCCCCTTGGCTGGACTCTTGGGGGCGCAACATGTTCGCCTCGACAAGCGCTACCCTGTGGGCCCTTAACACCTTGTGTGTTGGCTAGAGCTTCCTCTTGTTTGTGGGACTCGGCTGAGACTTTGGGTTCCGCATCTTCCCAAGACACTGTTCAGGTGGACTACGGCATCCTGCGTTGGATGGTCGGGAGCTAGCGGCGTATATTCTCCGCTCCGCTCTGGACATCTCGGAGGTGCTGGGCCGGGCCATGGCTTTCTCAGTCGCTCTCCGTTGCCATGCTTGGCTTTGGGATGGCGTGTTCCCTAAAAATATTTGGAAGTGACTGATTGATCTTCCGTTCGATGGCTGCCTGTTATTCATGCCCTGGTAGACTCCGCCTTCCAAAGGTTCCTGGCAGGGCTCCGTCCTCCTCCTCCGCCTTATCCTCCTCCTCCTTCTCAGTGACTGCTGAGTTGAGCTTGTTCTTGACCTTTTTTTGGGCCGGTTGCCCTTGCTGTGGAGTGAGTTTTATGGCCTTTTGAGTCCTCCTTGTTGGGACTGTGGCTTTGTTGGCTGCTTGGGGGCCCTTTTGTTGACTGTGTTTTTGCTGGAGCTGTCTGCACAGACTTGGCCCTGATATTAGGCCTTCTGTTTCTCTTGGGCTGCTTGACCAGCCTTCTGCAAGGTTTTTTACCCCTGTGGCTCTTTCGTTCTTTCCTCTGCTGCGGAAGTTCCTTTCAAAGAGGGTTCCCATGTTTTGGGACTTAACTAACCCTATGTGGGGTAGTGGTAGCTGTCATAAACTTGTCCTCTGCTAGAGAGTTCTGGTCCCCTTCGGGTGTCTGTCTCCATGGCATTATGTATGTTGCTATGCTTCTTGAGGTCCTGTGCGCGGCGCCTCGTAGTCGTGTATCCAGGCATTTCCTCATGTTCATGCTCCTGTCCTAAAGGCTGGGACGGTTCTGTGTTCCTCTTTGTCAGGCGTAGCGGGCGGCCTTCCTGCGGCCCCTGGCAGTTCTTCCTGCTTATTACTGCTGGTGCTGCTCTGTCTGGCCTGTTTCCTTACATTTATGGTGGGCTCGCCTTCTTTTTCCCCTTGTTTCCTTGGGCCCTCTAGGCTTTTCTTCTTTCTCGCCCTTGTCCTGGCATTGGACGGACGTTCTGTTGCCTTGTAGAGGTGTGGCGTGCTTTGGCCTACCTGGCCTTGCCCTTGGTTCCTCTGTTTAGAATGAACAGGCTTCTTCTAAATTCTTTCTACTTCCCACATCCCTGTTGGAGTCGGTGTTCTGCTTGTGGGAGTCTCCCCCCCCCCCCCCTCCCCTCCCCCCCCTTTCCAGGGAGGATGGGTCTCTTCGCCCTGTCCATTGGGCTTGTCCCCTGTGGGACCCTCTGTTATGCCCAGGCTGGTAGGGTCCTTCCGCAGACCCTCCTTCCCCATGGGTATGGCTAGGGTATCAATTCTACGTAAAGGAATCTGTTTACTCTTGTCCCTTCCCTCCCTCCCTCCCTCTTTGTTACTAAGGGTCCTGGCCCCTCTGCTACCCTATGGGTTTGGGTACTTTAGCCGTGCCCTAGCTCCCAGGGTGGGGAATGAGGGGGAGGGTGGCCGCACTGGGATTGCCTTGGAGGTCTGTCGTTCCCTGTTTGCCATGGAACTGGCCCCCCCTTCATGGGTCTTGGTCGGGGTTGCAGTCATGCTGCATGTTATGACTTTTCGCATATGTTCCTTGTCTTAAGGAGAGTACTGTTGGTATAACTGGCAGGGTGGCTGTTTAGGGCTGTGCTCTTTCTTTTTTTCCCTGCTTTTGGGTACTGCAATGTTGGCACTGCTCCTTATGGTGTTCTTCGTCACCGTCCCCTATTTTCTTTCGTTTTCCATTTTTATGCTGTTTTGCACACTATTCCAATGCTTCCACAGTTTCGCTGCTGGCTCGGTGTTGTGGGGCGGAAAAGTTCTCTGAAGAAAACTGATGGCGCGCCGGTGTAGGACTTATGTAACCTCGCTGCCGTCACATACCCGAACGACGCAAGGGCGGAGTCGCATGGTGCCTGCGCGCAGGGATGCTGTGGCAAAAAGTTTTCCGGATCCAGGCTCACGCCTGGGGATAATTCTACGTTAAGGAATCTGTGGCTAGAATCGTATCTACTAGATACTTCGTTACCGATGGTAAGTAACTCGTAAATATCTGCCTGAATCAGTTTCAAATATGATAGTACAGCCGGTGCTTAATCTGGTTATTGAGTCCCCTCACATTGAGTGAGAATTTTGAGATAACAGGATTGCATTCTTAATGCGTAAACTTGCCCTTAACCTGAACCATATTTCCCCCAAATGTTTCCACTTGGCTGCGACCATTTCTCTCGGGATGGCAAGTGTATATGTAATGTGCTTTGTATTTGAGTTGCATGGTGAATCGAGGACCCCAAAGTTTTCCCCAAAATAAAGAAAGAACCGGAATGGAGAACAAAATAAGAATCCTATATTAACATGAACTGGTTTACCCAACTCTGAGTCAGTCCAGTAACCACACAAAGCCACTCTAAGAAGACTATGGGGTCCATGTTGTGGCCAAGTTGTCGCTGTTCCTCCCCCGCACCCTCCTGCCATCCGCTAAGGAAAGCTCCATGGGGAAGCTCCTACTGGATGTGCTTAATTGTCCTCCTCTTTCGCCAGTGCTGACTCGATAGTTTCCAAGGCCTATTGCTGTCCCTTTGCGATTTCCGCTGGATCTGGTTTGTTTGGACTCTGACAGTGACCCTGTCTCACCAACGCGATTGCTGCTCCCTACTGGCTGGAGATCCCCGGTCTCTGTCTCCATGCTCTCCCGGAGGATCCAATCCCAGCAACCGGCATGCCTCCATCAGCGAACTTAACTGCCGGAGTCTGCCCTCGCATCGGAAGATAAGTCTAAAGGGATGACTCCCAGAATACGCAGTGGTCTGGTTTCGCAGGTAAGTAGTCTGTGGGCGAAAGTCTCTTAGTTTTTGCAACGTTAACGAGGCCAGGTCTTGAAATAGTGTAGGGGCTTGGTCTTGAAATGAAATGGGACGCATTGCCCTTGCTTGCGTAATATTTCTTCCTTAGTTTGAAAATCATGCATGCATACAGACTAGAATATCCGCAAGAGGGGATTTGTCCAGGCGGGGAGCTCCCACTCTATGTGGTCTGTCCAGCTTGAGAGAAGTGTCCTGGTGGTTACCGAGTTTGTGGTTGAAGAGGTCTCTCACAAATCCAAAGAGATCGCTTCCCTCAGCTTTCAATGCCACTCCTCGGATCTGGACATTGTTCCTTCAGGAACAATTCTCAAGATCCTCCAAATGTGATTGTAAGTCTGTCTTGTTCTTGAAGACTGATAATCTCTTGACTCATGGCTTCTGTCTCTTCCTTCCGGTTGTCCCCTTTGTCTACCAGCACTGCCACTCTGTCTCCGAGCGCATCCGTGTCTCTTCTGCTCTCCTTAATTTCTACGGTCAGGTCCTTCTTGACTGTTTGGCGATCTTCCCTTAGCGACAGAAAAAGGCACTCCAGAAATGCCCAGGTCACTGGCCCTTCCAACGTGTTAGTCACAGAGGCGGGCAGTGCTTCTCCGGGGGCTGCTGTTCTGACATTGCACCGCCCGTGGGCCGCAGGAGCAGGTGCTTGAGGGAGTGGTCCTTCACCCTGCCAGTGAACATAGTTATTCACTTTCACCCACTTAGGCTGAGTTGGGTCTTCGCTCATTCGCCCCTTCGTGCAGGGGTTATGCTGCCCCTAATGCTTCTAGATCCTTAACCCTTGGAAAGGCCCCGGTTCCTCATACACACTCGCCTCTGAAGTGGTAGTGAGCTGGAACGACGGGTCAGCTAGGCCTCCTATCTAAGGTCCCCATGCTGCTCCACTATTCCCACCACATGCGCCGGTGACACTCCCTCGGTATTTAGTCCGCTGTAGCCCCCAGACCCAGGTACGTGTCTGTTGCGGTTTCAGGGGCCTCGTAGTGGTCTATGCTGGGGCCCCTTTGGGTATATCCGTCTACTCTGTGAGTCTAAGCCGCTCTCTCAGCCGAGCACCAGATAGGACCAATTATGGCGTGTCTTGTGTGCCAGACGGGACACCCCCTCGAGTCCTCCATCGACTGTCTACTGGGCTTACGCTACAGTACCCTCAGGCCTCACCTGGGTGCTCCTTTTTGTACGGGGCCAAGACCTTCCGCACGCCAATCGGCAGACCCTGTGCTCCAGGCCCTACTGAGTCCCAGCCGCTTCGGCCCCTCCGCAGGCAGCCGCGACCGCCCAGGGGCCCCACCGATATGCTTCTCATCTCAGGCATAGTGCTGTCCCATCGAACCTGTTGTAGCATGGTTGTCCCGTGAGGTCTACATCACTCGGGTGGCTTCTCAAGCCCGCGACTGTGCCCCACTCTATGCTCCGGCGGTGTTTCCTTCTGGCCGCACTGCCGTTCAAGCTCCAAGTGTAGCTCACCTGGATCTGCCATCTGTGCATAGTCTCCTCCTCCGCAGGACCCTCTGTACAACACCCCCAGCGATCGCAGAGCTTCCTGGGTTGGGGTGCCACTTTTGGCGTTTCTGCCGCCTCATGGTCCACTAGCTGCTTCATTGGCTGCCGTCTCTGGGCTCCACAGCACAGGGCACCAGTGCATCTGGAGCTTGTCGTTTCTTTGGCGCTTCAAGGGCTATGTATCGCCGAGGAAAAGTGCTTTAGCTCGGCGGCGGGTGGGAGAGACAGCGAGGAGCATCCTACTTCGCTACCATCTCGGCCATGCCCCCCTTGCCTTTTTAAGGGATGGAACCCACAGGGAGCTCTGCTAATGCGCATTCATGAAAACCTTATCGCCCTTTCACGGAAAATGCCAGGGCTTGGAGTATCGACAGGGTTGGGTCTCTCCACTTGCACATAATCCTCCCAGGATTTTTTGGGACGCAGGCTTTTTCAGACCACCATGCCACCAGGGGCTATAATAATTCCATATCCCCTGGCCCTGTGGCAATTAGCTGAAAGCCTTTTTAGTGCGCACCTTAGGTGCACACTGCCATCCAGCATGAGGCAGGGTCAGCCACTTCATTCAGGGATGTAAATTACATTCCACAAGTTGTTCCTCCAAATAGTCCTATGGGGTTAAACCCTGCTATTCCTTTTCAACCTACTGCACCTGCCACCTATGCCAGAGCATGTTTTTGGTGAACCATTTGTCCCTTTTGTGTTAGGTAGTACAGGCTCTTTTGTCCAAAAGAGAATGGAATTGGCCTGAAGTAATGGACTGGAAGTTATTCCTGTTAATTCCTTGAGCGGCAGGATAGAGGCCTCTGTCCTAATTCAAATCTTCGCCTTCTCAACTCCTTCCTTGGCAAATTAAAGATGCTCACATAGGTCCAGGGTCATTCTGCCCTGGATCTAGTAGACTTGATGGTTGCATTTGACCTGGAGGATGCCTATTTTCTCACCCCAGTCCTGCAGGCCTAAAGGCGCAACTTGTGATTCATAGTGGGCCACAAGAACTCTGGTAACTGTGCTCTTTTTCTGGCTCACCAGTGCCTGTTGGGTGTTAGCAAACATGGCGGTGGTCTCTGTCTATCGTCATTCTTTTGAGATATCGGTCTTCCCCAACATAGAGTGGCTGTTGAAGGCAGCTTGCCACAGTTAATCGTGGACCACCCTCCAGTCAATAGAAACTCTCTTGACAGCATTGAGTTTCTCACTTAACTTGCAGACGTCACCTCTAACTCCTTTACAGAGGCCCTATTTCATCAGAACCATTCTGGATACGATACACTTCCTTACTCCATAACAGGTACTCCAGGACATTCGGGCCATGATCCTGATGTTTCAACCTCTGTCCTGGGTCTCCATAAGGAGGGCTGAAAGGCTTCTTTGCCTCCTACCCTTTTGCTTGCTGACCATGCAATATGACATATGCAGACTCTGCAGCAGTAGCTGAATTCTCAGTGGGCCCAGCACTAAAGGAACCTGTCACGTTCCATCAAGATGTCAGTGGAGACTGCAAAAGATCATCACTGCTGGTGGCTGCTTGAACACAGTTGGACCAGTGGCAGACCTCTCTCTCTAACCCACCCAAGTTGACTGTGGGGACGGACACATTCCTACTGAGTTGTGGAGACTATCTGGGAGTGGTGAAGATCAGAGGACTCTAGTCATCAGTGAAGACCCAGCTCTATATCAATTTGCTGCAGTTGTGGGCGATTCGCTGGTCACTGAAGGCCCTCTTGCCCAACATCAAGGGAAGGTTAGTGCAGGTCCTCATGGATACCACCACTGTTATGTCACTTAAGCAAGCAAGATGGGTTGGGGTGGGTTGGTACCCTGGGGTCCCGTGCTAGGAGCTGGCTGACTTGTCAGGTCATTTTACTAGTGATACATAACCTGTCAGGAATGCGCGGACAAACTCTGCTTCTAAGGCTTAGTGATCACAAATGGCATCTTCCAGCAATGGGGAGGGCCCTGGCTTGATATCTTTGCCTCTGCTGAGAACGCGCAATGCCAACATCGTTCTGTGCTGGAGTTTTCATGAAAGCTCTCTTTGAGATGCATTCTGCCTAGAGCAGGGTTCAGGACTCCTGTACTCTTTTTCGCTGTTACCTCTCCTGTCTCTGGTCTGAAAATCAGGAACTGCTTGGCCCAAGTAAACCCAGTGACAGCGAATTGGGCTAGGAGAGTGTGGTACCTGGAACTTCCGAGCCCAGTCCTGTCAGGCAGCACTTTGGGAGGATCTACTGTCACAGCAGCAGGACAGGGTCTTTAATTCGGGCTTGCGCAACCAGCGCCACCTTGTGTAAAGTCTTGAGCAGCGATAAACCCTTCTGAAGTCTTCATCGTGGCACCCAAGTACCCTTCTGTGAAATCTATGTATGCTGGGTGCTGGGATAAGTTTGTGGCTTGAAGAGGTATCCTCCAGACTACCACGTCCCAGGTCAAGCTGTTAGATATATTGTATGTTTTGTCTTTGGCCCAGCACGTACTTGTTGTGGGCACTGTAAAAGATTATTGGTCTTATGCGTTATGTTTGCCGGACCCACTATCCTTGTTTAAATAAACATCACAAATAGTTATTTGAAGGTTTGCAAAAACCACAGGTGATGGACAGAATGCAAAACAATGTCATACATTCACCCCAGTACAGAGATCTGGGCTTAAATCCATCATTTTTTTTCACTCCACACCACCCCACCCCAGTTCAGACATGGCCATATGCAAATCAGTCTGACCCTGTGCCTCATGGGAGCAGTCCAGCCCGAACTGCCAAGCCATGCCTTCCCTGGACCGGAAACAAGCTTCCGAGGACCGGTTTCTGGCATTCCATCGGTCTTTAGCCCGGCTTGCTTGAATCCAGTGGTGTGGAGTGCATGGGACTCACGTCTGAGCATACCCATCCCACTCGGGGTGACAGATGCAAAAACCACAGGTGATGGACAGACAGAATGCAGAACAATGTCATACATTCACCCCAGTACAGAGATGTGGGCCTAAATCCATCGTGTTTTTGCACTCCACACCACCCTAGTTCAGACATGGCCATATGCAAATCAGTCTGACCCTGTGCCTCCTGGGAACAGTCCAGCCCGAACTGCCAAGCCATGCCTTCCCTGGACCGGAAACAAGCTTCCGAGGACCAGTTTCTGGCATTCCTGCCGTCTTCAGCCCGGCTTGCTTGAATCCAGTGGTGTGGAGTGCATGGGACTCACGTCTGAGCATACCCCTCCCACTCGGGGTGACAAATGCAAAAACCACAGGTGATGGACAGAATGCAGAACAATGTCATACATTCACCCCAGTACAGAGATCTGGGCCTAAATCCATCGTTTTTTTGCTCAGACATGAGTCCCATGCACTCCACGCCACTGGATTCAAGCAAGCCGGGCTGAGGACGTCTGGAATGCCAGAAACCGGTCCTCGGAAGCTTGTTTCCGGTCCAGGAAAGGCATGGCTTGGCAGTTCGGGCTGGACTGTTCCCATGGGGCACAGGGTCAGACTGATTTGCATATGGCCATTTCTGAACTGGGGTGGTGTGAAGTGCTAAACGATGGATTTGGGCCCAGATCTCTGTACTGGGGTGAATGTATGACATTGTTCTGCATTCTGTCCATCACCTGTGGTTTTTGTATTTAAAGGTTTGCAATATATGTTTCCACCGAGGGCCTTTATGGTGTCACTGTGGGATTTAAATGTGGTTTTTTCATCTGGACAAACTATTGTTAAAGACTCTAGCAGTGTTACTAAGGTAGTGAATGCTTTTCACGTCAGACTAGCTATCACTCTCCCAATCTCCAATGCGCACCTCATCCTTCAAAAGAAGAAGTGAAACTCTATCGCTTGAACCTCATAAGAGTACTGCTTTTTTACATCAATCGTACCAAGAAACATTGGTGGACAATCCGCTCTACGTAGGGCATACCAGTGCAAAGAATGGCAGGGCGGTGTAAAAACAGACCATTTCAGGATGGGTAGTCCTCTGTATTAGGATCTGCTTTGCATTGGCCAAGAATCAGCCTCCAGAAGGTCTGAGGGCACACTCCACTGGAGGCAGGGCTGGCATCACTATGTTGGTATGTGGAGTGCCTGTCCTAACTGTCAGGTGGCTGTGTGGGGATCAGTGCACACATTCATGAAGCACTACTATCTTGACAGTCTGATCGTGATCTCTAGCAGAGATTCCTCACCTTGTGAATGTTCTCCAGGAGTCCAACAGGATCTGGATACTTTATCTGTAGTACCTCTGCGTGCCGGAAGGTGGCATCATGCTCCTCCGCACTGATACTGTTCTGCTTGAAGTGATTTGAGTGGCATATCTACGTTTCACTCCTGCACGCGGACACGAGTTACTTTCTTTCTATGCCTCCGGATGTGAATCCAGAGCTTCTCTCGTCACTCTGAGACCATTTTCCCCCCTTGCTGAACATGGGATGTCTAAGTTTGCGAACATTTTGCATTGATGTACCATAAGGCCATCAGGGAACGCAAGGTGAAACTTTGTCACCAAGCACAAGAGAAACATCGCTTACACTGCTCCAAATCCAGATACAAGTCTAAGGCTCGACCCCGCTCCTTTTCTCCTGCTCTTAGTCGTGCTCCAAGTCCTTTATTAGCTTGAGTTTCTGGGGCCTTCACACGTGTCGCACCAGATCAGAGTTCAGCACAGCTATGCTCCGGCACTTTTGTTTTCTACTGATTTCATATGGTGTGCCATAGGGCCTTTAGGAGCCGCGATGACTTCCACATGGATTACCCCATGCGGATTCTCCTTCTGTTCCAGCTGGTCCCTCTGAGCCACTTCTGCACTCTGCTGTTGCAGTCCTGACACTGACCCGGGCTGCTGTCCAAAGAGGTAGCCTCAATTGTCCTCTCAATTGTTGGCTCCAGGCTGGTCTGACATCAACTGAGATCTCAACCGAATTAAACATTAGTTTCTGCCCTTGCTTAACCTTAAGGCAGGCAACCTTCTTTGCTCTCTTTTTGGGACTGAGTCTGATATTAACGACTATCAGATTGATGAGTTGCTCATCCTTATTCTCATAATTGGTTTGAGTACTTCAAAGAGGCTAGTGGGCTACATACTTGACCTGAGACAGCCTTTTCCTCTCCTCCTGGAGCGGCAACAGTATAATCTGCCACCTACGCCAGTGTCTATGCATTGAGCGACTGATGTTCTTGACCGAAGTCTAAGCCTTGTTCTGGCATTTAAGTTAAACAGCAGATTGCTAGGCGTCAGTGGCCTGATCCAGATCACCTGGTCTTTTTGTCGCAGCACACCTTTCGGAATTTGTACGGGTGCAGGCTTTTACTTACTAGACCAACTCCAATAATTTCCCTGCCACTCCCTCCAGCAGGGAATCAAAATTTGGACTTTCTGTAACTGCTTTTCTCCTCATTCAGTTTGGCCCTGCAATCGATCAACGCCTCACATTTGTTTGGCTGCTGTAATCATTCTCTTTGAGACTGTGCTGCTGGATTGTTACATGTTTATAATCCTAGCAGACTCAGAGAACATGGTAGAAATTCGAGTTTTGTATGCCTGGACTAATAAAATACATCTTTCAGTGAAGTTTATTTTAATATGCTGTGTTTGCAAATACCACTTTTAGAAAGTAGGTATTTGCTTGCCTAACCATTTGAGCCTGCCTCTGCGAGGTTGTGTATTCCTTTGTCTGGTTTTGTGAATGACTGGGCTGGGGGACTCCAAGAAACAAGCTGGGGCAGCCCGGTTGTGAATAGGGAGATCTACATCTAGATAGGAGGGAGGAGTTGCACCTGTGAACTGAATAGGGCTGGGCCTTCCCTCTACAATGCTGGCTCCACCCCCTGTGGTGTGTCTTCTGTCTCTGCCCTGCACACTGAAAGAAGAGAAGGAAGACTGTCAAAGTGCTCAAGGACTGTACTTGCCTTCCACGATGCTGGCTCCACCTCCTGTGGGGGTGTCTGATGTGCCTGCCCTGCCCTGTGAAAGGAAAGGAGAAGTCTGGTAAACAGAGTGCTTCAGAACTGGCTTGAACTGGGCACAGGCCCCTCTCCCCTCAGAGAACAAAGGATTTTGGGGTATAAGTATTGGGACCCTGATCCCAAGAAATTAGATCACTTCTGGACTTACAATACAAAACCTCGGCTGAGGAGAAGGAACCTGAAGAAACTGAGGAGAGACTATTCCCAAGCTGAAGTGCTGCTTGGGGGATTGACCTGCAGTGGTTGCCTGACTGCCAAAGAGAGGAAAAAGAACTTTGTTGACTTTTCTTTCAACTTGTGCAAAGATCTCCAAGGGCTTGGAAGAGAGCTTGCCACCTGACAGAAGTCTTAGGACCAGTGGACTTCACCAACCTTTGTGAATTGCTGCTGGAAACAACTGGCTACAGAGGCAGGGAGCTGTGACCGACTCTCACGACCGGCCCGGTGTCCTGTAGGCACTGCGTCAAGCAACGTCCGCCTCGAACAATGCAAGCTCTGCGCTCACCTACTCCGTCCTGACGCCGTCACCGAGCCGTTGCCTACACCGCGACTGGTAGACACCGCGACGTGCAACGCCTCGCTACACCGAATCGTACTGGTCTGACCGACGTGGTCACTGCTGCTGACTTGGAGTCCTGTGACCGCACCGGAGTTCTGCGCCGCCTTGCACACTTCGCGACGCACCGCCCGACTCGCACCGCTGTCCGGACTGATCAACGCCAATTCCCAAACTCTGGCTCGTTCGCCGCACTGCAAGCTGCAAGCACCGCATCGAAGCACCGTCTCGCCCTGCAATGCAGCCTTGGATCCATCGACTGTCAACGGGCCGCTGGCTGCACCGCATCGAGGGACAACGCGTCCTGCAACGTTTCCTTTCTGCACCGCGACTATCACCGGAACTGGCTCGCACATCCGTGCCGGCCGCCCCAAGTAAAAGGTACTGTGACTGAGTCTGCCGACATTTGAGTGGGCCCGTACCGACACAGTCCGCTGGATTTGCTAGACTGTTATTTTCAACAACGCTGTAGCCCGCCCGGGCTACCGACTCGCACAGTACCTTGATTTAAGCCTTTTTAACAAGAACTCTTGAAATCTAATAGTACTGTGGATTCTTTTTGTCATTTATTGGTCTTGTGGTTATTCTATATAAAATATATCTATTTTTGATATAAACTCTTGTGTAGTGTCCATTTGTAGTGTTGTCACTGGGTTACTGTATGTGGTCACAAATGCTTAACTTACAACGCCTCTGAAATAAAGCCTTGCTGCTCGTGACAAGCTACCAAGGTGGTGAGCAGGGGTTATTTTAGGAGTGTAATGCCCCTTACTCTGACTAGACAAGAGGGTCCCTATTTGTCACAAGTACCTACCTTTGCCAACTAGAGACCCCCAATTCTAACAAAGTGGAATTCTGGACTCCTGAGTACCTTTCTGTGATAAGTCCTGCCCGAAGTTCTCAAGAAAATCCGTACCAACCAGGCTCAAGTCCGCCTCGTGGCTCTGAATTGGGCATGGAGAGTATGGTATAAAGAATTCTTGGGCTTCAGCATCTGCCTTCCTATCAGGCTACTCCTTTGGGAGGACCTGTCGTAGCAGAAGAAAGGTTGAGTTCTCCACCCCGACTTTCAAAATATTCTCCTTCATGCATGGAGTTGAGTGATGCCTGCTCCTTGCCTTCGATCTACCCTCTCCCCCTGAAAGTAGTTTGTCATCTTGGCAGTGAGGCATCCCTTGACAAAGACTGTATACGCCTGTCGCTGGTGCCAGTTTGTGTTTTGGTGAGACGCATGCCAAATTGACCTTCTCCAAGCCCAATTGTCTGATGTCCTATTTGTTCTGTCTCTCGACCGACAATGTTTTAAAGGGTATCCTTTGGTCTTCCTACGATTGTCTGATCAGCCTTCATTGTTTAAATCACTGGTTGGGATGAGTTTTTTTTGAAAGGGCTACATCTATTTTCCCCTTTTGTGATGCTCTAGTAGTACCTCCTTCTCTTCCTTATTTAGTGTGTACTCCATTCGAGCCGCTCCACAGCTGTCCTGTTTGGCTACTCTCCATTGAAACTGTGTTCCTAATTGCCATCAACTCCACATGGCATCTGAGTGTGCTTCAGGCTCTGTTCATCCACCATACCCCATCTTCTTCCCTAACATGCTGCTTCACCAAACTCTTGTATCCTTTCTACTGAAAGTTGTGACGCAGTTCCACATAGGTTAAACTATCACCCTGCCAAAGTTTCATGTTCTGCCTCTTCCTTGTAAAGAGGATGAGAGGCTTACTTGCCTTTACTCTTAAGAGAGCGCTGAGCTTTATAGGGTGGACGATCAGCTATTTTTGGGGTTCGATCAGCTATTTGTGGGGTTCGCCGAAGCAAAAAAAAGGAGAAGTGTACCATCTCTTGCTAAATTGTGCCCTGCCTTAGGAATCCTGTGCATTGGCAGAAAAGCAGCCTCCTGACCGGCTGCATGCCCATTCCACCAGGGCCAAAGCTGCTGCCAGTGTTTGCATGCAGGTTCCCTGTCCTAGACATCTGCCCGGCGGCTAAATGTGCATCCCTCAATATGTTTGAGGCACTATTGCCTGGACAGCCAAATCTGCAAAGAAGGGCTCATTACCTGCTCTGTCCCCCAGGAGTTTCTGGTTAAAGTCCATTCACAGGCGAATTACTGTGCAGGCCCTCGTTGGCTCTAGGCTAGACTATGCTAATGCCCTCTTTCTAGGCCTCCCTGATTACCTAGTTCAGCGCCTACAGGTGGTACAGAACTCTGCCGCCCGGGCTATTTTTGGCCTGCGGAGACGAGCCCGAGCCTCCGGGCTGCTACAGGCGCTACACTGGCTGCCTATCCAGAAGCGGATCCAGTTCAAATCCCTGACTTTGATGCATAAAGCTCTGTTTGGATCAGGGGCTGGATACCTGCGGCGGAGACTGGCCTTTTATCGACCAGTCCGCTCCTTGCGTTCGGAATCCCTTTATAAAGCGGTGGTCCCGCGGGTGAGGAAGGCCCGCGCGGGAGGGCGCTCTTTCAGCGCAAAGCTCCCCAGCTGTGGAACTCGCTTCCTCTTTCACTTCGCAGCACTGCCAATTTGCTCCAGTTCAGGAAGAGCCTGAAGACCTGGCTTTTTAATCTTTAGGCTGTTCTTACTGTTTCTGTTTCAGTTCTTTTCTTACTTTTTTGCTGTGTTGTGTTATTTTTATTCTGAGTTGCAGGTGGAAAGCGCCGGGACACTCTTTTCGAGTAGCCGTGCGCTATACAAGACCGTTATAACATAACATAACAGTTCATATTCCCTTAGGTACTGCTCTGGTATCTATTCACAAAGTGAGGAATTTGCATCCAGCTGTCTCTCTGAAGTGACTTGTACTTCGCTAACACACTTTCCGGTAGACTATGCACAGATTACTCCCCTACCCTCTCATCCTCCCAGTCTGTGGTTGGACTCTACTCTGTAATAAGATGCCACAGCTAGGAATCTGCTCACTGGTTTATTAGTTTGCCTTTGGGGCTTCACGTCTGGTGGTGCATTTGGTCTAGAAAGCAGCTGAATGTGCAGGAGTGGGGCCTATATAGGCCCTGCACGTCACTTCCCGAACAGAATGGCATTAATGTGGATCCTCAAGGCGCCACCTTGCAGCTCACATAGGTACTACTAAAGTTTTCAGATCCAGTCTGACGCCTAGGAATACCTTAAGGTGTGGAATCTGCGGCTAGATAGTCTCTACCAGAAAGAGCATTACCAAAAGTAAGTAACTTGTTCCTGTCTGCCAGGATGAGTATTTTGCCTGCTTGGTGCTGGAGGACCTTTTAGTTCGAGCTGTTCCACAGACCCACTAACTAGGGAGAAACTGCTTTTGTATCTACGCACCAGGTGAGGAATCTGCTCTTTCTGATGAATAACCTATCAAATCTCTGATTCCTTGCCAGCCTCTCACCTCCCCCATTCGGTGGCATCGTCTATTTTTTCCATCTGAAAATGTCCCAATTTAGGAATCGGCCCTTTGATAATTCAGATTTGCTGATGGGCTTCATTTCTTAGGACACGGACAAGCTCCCAAAAAAACTGTTGTCAGTGGGCATGGAGCGCTTATGTGCATAGTGGAATAGAGTTTAAGCAGTCTGCGTGCATGAGCACTGCTTTTAGAGTTTTTTGGATCCAGTTTGAGGCATGGGGATATTCGCAAGGTGTGGAATCTGTGGTTAAATTATCAACAAGAAGGAAAGTTCCCAAAGGTAAGTCATTTGTTTTGGCTTCTTCGCCTTGAAGTTGTACAATTATTTCTTTGATTAGTTTATGATCCTTTTAAGAATTGCCAGTGAAATTTAATTTGTTACTTTCCATGCTCTTTCCCTTGTCCTCTTTGTTAGTCTCATAACCTATATTTTCAGTTTCTCACTATGTTGTGCTATAAAAGGGGTAGAGGTATTTGGCTTATGGGGAGACTGGGTGTAAGATTATTTGGATTAATGATTGTTTCTATGAAGTGTTCAACACTGCCTAAAACTTGGGCCATATTTATTTTTGTCTTGCAGTACTTTACAGGCCTAGAGTGTGGGCACAAGTTCTGTATGCAGTGCTGGAGTGAATATTTAACTACCAAAATTATAGAGGAAGGCATGGGACAGGTATGCTATTGAAGTACTTTTATTCTAGGTGACCAGGGTAGTTTTTCTTTTAACTAAAGACCTGCTGTATACAACAGTATCTACGCCATACTTGAACGTATTCAATGACTTAGTTCACTGTCCAGTCATGGCATACTTATCACTCCATTTAAAAAAAATGTTTTTTTTACAGAAGATTTAAGCAGACTGGATGAACCTAGTTGGCTAGAGTTTGCAGTTGGTTGTTAATTGCCCTGTAAATTAAGAATGTGTAGAAGAGCACAATGAGGCCAAACCAAACCCTCTTAGAAACAGTGCCGAGGGCAATGCAAGTATCACGTTTTTGAAGAAAACATCTTACAAGTTGACATGTAGCTTGATTTATAGACTGCATTCTTGCTGTCCTTTTTAATCAGCATAAGAAGGATGCTTTAATGAAAGCATACTTACTATTTGTTCCAGGCCTAGCTGGAGCGCTCTCCTTTGAAAATGAGTCTGGGTTGAACGAGTTCGAGGCATGTGGGCTGCTGAATTCATATCTGTGCATAGATCGCCGCCTAGTGTTTGGTCCGGATGATCACACATTGTTGTCCTGGAAGAGTCTTCGAAGTATCACGAGATAGGTGGCTCCTCCCCTGGACTACAGTGCGCATGGGCATCGACTCCACCCTCAGATTGTTTTTTTCCGCCATTGGGTTCGGATGTATATTGGTTCACTCTAGTCTGAATCGATATAAACTTTCTTAAGGCCCGAAGGCCTTTAGTTTTTTCGTCGGTATAGTCTTGCGTTCGGTGCCTGATTCTTCCAGCTCGGTTCCGAGCCGGATTCCAGAGAACCGCGTGCTTTCGGCGCGGAGGGCCCAGCCGACTGCGCGCCAGGAAGCCCAGCAGACTGCACCGGCGCCTGTGGACATTTTCGATGCTGCGGATGATGAGGGAGCTGACCGGGAAGTTAGTGAAAACCTGTGGAATCCCGTGTCGGAGGCCGACTATAACTACGACGCGGACGCTGAAATGCTCGAAGCGGAAGAAGTCGTCGACGAGGTAGGAGACGACGATGGGGACTTTGGGGCTATGGAAGATAGCTGAGCTAACTCAGACTGACATTGGGGCTGAAACGCTTCAAAAGGCTGAGGTCGCGGGTTCGCCACCAGGCCTTACCCAAGATCTTCCAATGGGTTCTACGGCCCCGCCTTTGGGCTCGGCTACGGACATTGCTATTAAGCCGCACCCAGCAAAATCGAAACCGAAAGTAAAAACAACGGTCTCGACGCAATTGAAAGCACTGGTGCCCCCCTCGAAACCGAAAGTGCGCATTACTTTGGTCGGATCGAAGGCCTCTGACCGATCAGCACCGACTAAGCAGAAGGGTGTTGTCGATCCGAAGACACAGGTCAAGGGCGTCGAGACGAAGTCTGCCACGCCGAAGACTAAGGTCAAGGTGGTCGAGCCGAGTAAATCTGCGCCGAAGGTGGTCGACACCAACAAAGGACTCGGTGATCCGAAGGTTCTCGAGACTCCGTGTCAACAAGACAAGGCCAAAAGCGGCGCAACCCACGAGTCCACGTCTAGTGGTGCCTCGAAGGATCCCGTCGACTCGGCGCGGCCCTCCGCCGCTTTCTCCAAGCAGGTGGCGGACTCCCTAAAGCGCATCAAGAAGGCCTCGACTGTCGGGCCAAAAGATCCTCCACCTTCGAAGCCTGTCGATAAACCTCCAAAAGCGTCGACGCCCATTCATTTAACGTTGCCGCCGAAAGTGGCGCCGAAGGCCTTCACCCCTAGGATGGTCGCCAGCGTGCCCGAGAAGGTGCCCTTGGTGCCGAAGTCGACGACAGTAGTCCCGGCCTTAAAGCATCGAAAATCTTAGTTGGAAGAAAAGCAAGAACATTTTATCGATGCCGAAACAGGCAGACTTTCCCTTCATAAACGGAAAATTGCCCCAGAACAGCCAATGGAGTCCTATAAAATTCCTTTAAAGAAAAAGGATTCCACTTCAACTCCTGTTCTTGTGGAACCACTTTCTTCACATGGCCATGATGTCTCACCCACTTACTCTAACGTGGACGCTGGGGAAGGTGATGATGATGATTACAGCTATCCTGTCTACACTGACCCAGATGACATCAATGAACCCTGGGCAGCTGGTGCTGACCCAGGTGATCCTCACTCTACCCCATACAATCAACTCTGCTGTAAAATAGTCGCCTACAGAGGATTCAGCGGCGTCTAATGCCCTCATTGAAAGGGCGGCTAAAAATCATGACGTCCAGCTCCATGCTGACCCCATTGAAATTGACTTTCTTTTTGACACCTTTTCCGTCTCAGAGAGAACTGTCAAGACTCTGCCTATGTTGAAGGGTGTCTTAAAACATGCTGGGGAGATTTTTAAGGAGCCTACCAGAGCAAGGGTGATAAACCCTAGAATAGAAAAGAAATATAAACCAGCACCTACTGACCCTACTTACATCAAGGGACAGTTGCCTTTGGAGTATCTTGTTGTTTCAAAAAGTGGGCTAATTCACAAACAACGTGTGATGCTCCTCCCCCAGATAAGGAATCTAAGGTGTTTGAGGAATCTGGGAAAGGGTGGCAGCTCAAGCGGCCAATATCTGGCGCATTTCAAATACACAAGCACTTCTAGCTCCTCCCCCAGATAAGGAATCTAAGGTGTTTGAGGCATCAGGGAAAAGGGTGGCAGCTCTAGGGGCCAATATCTGGCGCATTTCAAATGCACAAGCACTTCTAGCGAGGTATGACGGGGTACACTATGACACACTGGAGACCCTGTTGCAGCACCTGCTAGACGAATACAAAGAGGCAGCTGAGATGCTCATCCAAGAGGGGAAGCTAATATCCAATGCTTCTATTAAATGTGCGCAGGACGCGGCTGACACCGTGGCTAGAGCTGTCAACACTAGTGTCATGCTGAGACGACATGCCTGGCTCAGAATCTCTGGATTTAAGCCAGATATGCAGACCACCATTCTTAATCAGACAGTAAACCCTGATCATCTGTTTGGCCCAGAGGTGGGACACCACCTTGGAAAAGATCAAAAAGGACACTGAAACTGCTAAGTTCATGGGGGCCCTGCAGTCCAAGCAATTCAGGGGTGGTTCTTTTCGTCGCTCAAGCACTAGAGGTGTTTTCAGAGGCCAGCTCTCCCAAACCACGCAGTACTATAAAGGCAACACGCAGACCACATACACCAAACAAAGTCGAGGTGGATATCGTGGAAACAGCGCCAAAGGCAGGGGTCGTGGAAACAACAACTCCAGATCCTCTGCCACTAATAAACCGTGACGCCTTGTCACTGCCCCCCGACCACGCAACACCTGTCGGGGGGAGACTTCCAACAGTTCCTGCCAGTCTGGAAATCCATCACCACAGACGGGTGAGTCACACAGCTTATACAGTACGGTTATTGTCTGGAGTTAACATCCACTCCACCCAACATACCCCCAAGACACCGTCCTATGTCCGCCGAGCATTTGCACATATTGCAGCAGGAGGTCCTCGTCATGCTGCAAAAAGGGGCAATCGAGCTCGTGCCTGTGGAAGAAACAGGCACAGGAGTTTACTCACTGTACTTCTTGATACCAAAAAAGGACGGGTCCCTCAGACCCATACTGGACCTCAGACCCCTCAATCAGTACATTCAGTCGGAGCACTTTCACATGCTGACTCTGCCGCAAGTACTCCCGTTGCTCATTCAGGGGGATTTTCTCGCAACTTTAGATCTAAAGGATGCGTATTTTCACATGCCGATACCTCCGGTTCACCATCCAAAACCAACATTACCAGTTCAAGGTTTTGCCTTTCAGGGTCACCACGGCACCAAGGGTGTTTACGAAGTGCCTGGCGACTGTGGCGGTGCACCTAAGGAGACAAAACATTCACGTCTACCCTTATCTGGACGACTGGCTCATCCAGGCAAAGTCAGCCCAGCAGTGTGCCGCCCACATGTCCCACACCATTCACCTTCTTCGCGATCTGGGATTCTCACTAAATTACCCAAAGTCCCACCTGCAACCAGCCCACATACGGCAGTATCTGGGTGTGACGATAAACACTCTGGCAGCCACAGCACAGCCAAATTCAGTGAGGATCAACAGCATTCAATCGCTGATACAAAGATTCAGACCTCAACACTCGCTTCTAGCGCGAGTGTTCATGCAGTTGATAGGCATGATGGCCTCCTGCATCTCCATAGTCCCGCACGCGAGACTACATATGCGTCCGCTTCAGGAGTGCTTAGCACGTCAGTGGACTCGGGCTCACGGACAGTTGAAAGACCTGGTGTTGGTGAGCGGTCGGGCATACAACTCTCTGCATTGGTGGAATCCACAAAACCTTTGCAAGGGACGACCGTTCCAAGAGCCTGTGCCACAGATCATCTTGACGACTGACTCTTCTCTCCAGGGATGGGGAGCTCATGTACTCCATTATGCTGTGCAGGGACTATGGACACCACAGCAAAGGAAGATGCACATCAATGTTCTAGAACTGATGGCGATCTTAATGGCACTAAAAGCCTTAAAAGTACATCTGTGCAACAAGGTCGTGTTGATCCGGACGGACAACGTGAGGGCCATGTACTACATTCAGAAGCAGGGAGGAACACACTCTCCACAGTTGTCTCATCTGGCTCAGAGCATGTGGAAGTGGGCCATTCAGAGAAACATCTTCCTCATGGCAGAACACCTCCCGGGCAAAGACAATCAGATGGCGGACCTGCTCAGCAGGTACAGCTACCAAATGCACGAGTGGGAGATACATCCATCGGTACTCCACCCGTACTTCCAAAGGTGGGGTCATCCAGAGATAGACCTGTTCGCCACAAAGGAGAACGCAAAATGCCGAAGCTTTGCCGCCAGGTTTCCACACAGTCGCAAGGCAATGCGATATGGATGAACTGGTCAGGCAAATTTGCGTACGCTTTTCCCCCAGCACCTGTAATACCGCTGGTGGCACGCAAGCTGAAGCAGCACTCGATGACTCTCATCCTGGTTGCTCCGACGTGGGCTCGCCAACCATGGTACACCACGTTTCTGGAACTGTCCGTAGTACCGCATCAAAGGCTGCGCCTCACGCCCAGGCTTTTGACGCAGAGCCATGGCGACATTCAGCATCCAGATCCGCAACAGCTCAACCTGGCGATCTGGCTCCTGAGGTCTTAGTTTGGCTACCTCAACTTACCTCCTGACTGTATGGATATCATCCGTGAAGCACGGAAGCCCACCACCAGATCATGCTATGCGGCGAAGTGGAAGCTGTTTGTCATTTATTGTGCAGGCCACAACATTAACCCGCTGGATGCATCTATTCAGAACATCATTTGTTATCTCTTACATCTGTACAAATGTAATCTGGCCTATGCTTCCATTTGCATACATTTATCCGCAATGTCTGCTTATCTCCAAAACAGACAGCACCTCTCACTTTTCAGGGTGCCTGCCATTAAAGCCTTTCTGGAAGGACTCAAACAAGTCATTCCTCCGCGGACGCCACCAGCTCTGGAGTGGAACCTCAATGTGGTCCTCACCAGGCTGATGGGTCCCCCTTTTGATCCACTGCATTTCAGCGAGTTTTAATTCTTGACTTGGAACGTCGCTTTCCTTCTAGAGATTCCGTCGCTACGACGAGTTAGTGAACTCCAGGCACTAACTATCTAAGAGCCATTTATTCAAATTCATTCTAACAGGGTTGTGCTTCGCACTAACCCTAAATTCCTTCCTAAGGTAGTGTCTCAGTTCCATATCAACCAGACTATAGAACTACCTGTGTTCTTCCAAAATCCAGAGTCACTGGCGGAGAAAATGCTCCAAACACTTGACGTCAAAAGGGCCATAATGTATTACATTGATAGGACCAAGGATTTTAGGAAGACTAAACAACTCTTTGTTGCCTTTGCGCCACAACACAAAGGTAACCCCATTTCCAAGGCTGGTATAGCCAGGTGGATCGTTAAATGTATTCAGATCTGCTATCAGAAAGCCAAGCGCACTCTCACCATTCCACCACGGGCCCACTCCACCCGAAAGTTGGGGGCATCCATCGCTTTCCTTGGAAATATTCCTATAGAAGACATATGCAGAGCAGCCACATGGTATACAACACACACATTTACAAAACATTACTGTGTTGATGTGCACTCCAAACAGCAGGCAGCTGTAGGGCAGGCTGTTCTAAAAAGACTTTTCCAAACTTCTGCAGCTGGCACGGGCGGCCGCAGTTAATGGAGGTACTGCTATGTATTCTATGCACAGATACGAATTCAGCAGCCCACATGCCTCGATCCGAATATGATACTTACCAGTATGCATCTGTTCTTGGCATGTAGGGCTGCTGACATTCATATTGCCCGCCCTCCTCCCCGGCACCTGTAGCGGCTGCAGCATTCACACATACTTCTAGCATGGTCATCATTCACTTAGTTTCACTCTATCTTGGCCACAATGGCTAAAAACAATCTGAGGATGGAGTCGATGCCCATGCGCACTGTAGTCCAGGGGAGGAGCCTCCTATCTCGTGATACTTCGAAGACTCTTCCAGGACAACAATGTGCGATCATCCGGACCCAACACTAGGCGGCGATCTATGCACAGTTATCAATGTCAGCAGCCCTACATGCCAAGAACAGATGCATATTGGTAAGTAGCATATTCTTTATAGATGGCCATGTAAAATGTAAGGAAAACAAGAGTTCAGATCCTGGTATTTCCTTTTGTGGTATGGTAATCGGCTCTATTTTGCCTGTGTACTCAAATGTCAGTGCTTTACTCAAAATGGAAATGCATATTTGATGAAAATATTGGCAGAAAATGAGGTGTGTAAATTTTAGTAGGTACTCAACGTATTGTTTTGAAAATGGGAACTGTAGCGGTCGCAATCCGACAAATTGAGCAGCACAGCATATTGAAATCTAAATTGATAGAACTTTTTACTTTTAAATATTGATGTAAACTTTTTGGATTTTTATTTTGTTCATATGGACCTGTTCAACACTCATTCCCTTATGTAATTACAAGAAACAACTGATTGTGCTAAAACTTAATGATAATGGTCAAGGATACATAGTATCCTAAGTTTACTCAAGCTGCACTATTATGTCATGAAGTGGCAAATTATCTATTAAGAAGTAAGCTGGATCTTCTTTACTGTTTGGTGTCTCAAGGCTGAGTACCTAAGCCAAGGAGTGCTTTGTCATTTATAAATTCACAATTGAAAAACGTCCAAGAAAACAAATATTTTGTGTGGAATGTCTGACTTCATCAGTTTTCCTCCATGGTTACTTAGTTTCCATATCTGTGGATGATATGTAATTTAAGGCATCTCCATTACATTCTAACCTTTTAGAGAAGATGAAGCATTTCTGACGGAAGGCTAGAACTAATATTTGCTCAAATTTTGTTTGCTACCGAAGAACTGAGTTCGACTAGGACAACACATTGATGTGAACGCCACAACATTTCAAATATTTCAGTGTAGAAGTGTATCATGTAGCTCAGAACTTATTCAACTTGTTGAAATACATTTCCAGTGAGTAGAGGTCATCCTGGGGGTTAGTAACCTTCCAAATCAGCTTAGCACTGTCAACTGAAGTTATAGTTTCTCCACTAGTTTTTATATAACTCGTTCAATTCCTTTAAGTCCTACTCAAAGCATGTAAATGACTCAATACATTGGCACTTAATTTGATCTGCACAAACGTGATCCCCAAAATGGCCACTTAAAGTCACATGTTGTAATAGAAGATGAATGTAGCTCCCAATATTGGAAATCCATAAACGATAGTGTCTCAGGCTGTGCAGGATCCCTGGGACAGTTTTAAGAAGTATTTTCAAAAGAAACTGAGGCGGCAGCATTTTCTATGTTTATACATATTTTTTAATTTAAAAAATGTAATCCAATTAGCCAAGTTGACACTGGAAGGTGGATTGAAAGCACTAACGTACTTTAACTTTTAAAAACCCTAAATAGAGGAAAGGTGTTGCCTCTGATAGGCAGAGCACATGAGCAATCCAGTTAGACACTGCACCTGTAATGAACCCCAGCCTTCCCGTCATGCATAGCAGGGTCAGTGAAACTATTTGTTTTTCTAGCTCACCAGACACTTCCTTTTCGAAGACTGTGTTTTTTGGCTGAAAACTAGCCCCCTCCCAGTGTTATTTGATTACTTTTGGATGCTATTTTTCCTTGTGATTTCGTGTTAAAGTCCCTAATCTTCTACTCCACTGCCTTTTACAGAGTTGTCCCTTCCAGTGCTGTCAGTGGAGGATGACTGACAACTACGTTGAGGTCCTGAGAGTCCCATCTGCTACATCTCCTGTAAACACTAATCCTCCAATGCAATCTTCATCAGCTTCACAGAAGCTTAAAGAAAAGCGACATAGAGCATCTGAAGACAAGCCTAAGCAGGACTGTCACTTTAGACACTAAAGGACTAGAAGATTTTTATCTTAAATGCTTGAAGGCGGTAATATCTTCATCAGTATCAGACATGAATGGTCTTAATTGCTGGAACTGCCCCATTCCCAACTATCACATATGGATGATGGGTCTCCTTTCACAAGGCAATTAGTAGGGCAACTTGAAAATTTTACATCAAAGTCCCTATTCCCTTTTAAGAAACATCCATTATCTTTGAGACTCTTGGAATAAATAAAATGCAGACGACCTAAATCAGATTTTTTTCTTAAGAGGAACACCACCTCCTGATTTTTTTTTTCTCCAGCCAAACACTATGGCGCCCTTGGATCAACTTCCTCAGCGCTCTCTGAAAAAGTAGTGCCAGAAATGGGAAAGCGGGTCAGTTGACAGTGCCTTTTGATCAGATGGTCAAGAACATTAAGCTTTTCCTCCCATTCATCTTAATTCCTTTAGCAAAACTGAAGTTGCGATCTTCGTAGGCAGCACTGATTCTGATCTCCCTGGAGCGGCCCAGCAAACAGTGATTTCTGGAGCTGCTGCAAATTAGATTGTATGTTGACCGGAGTCTGCTTTAAAGGGTGCATAGTAAATTTTTTCATCCAAATCTGACGTCCTTTAGTTTGGCAACATGGCTTTTAAAATCAAACCATATGGGAACTTTAATTTACCTCATGTTTAAATGGACATTTTTAAAGAGTTTAGTCTACTTTCGAAATTCCTTTAGGTAAAGACTTCAGGGGAACCCAAGACACCTATAGTTAAGTCTAGTGAGCCCTGCGAGGACCTAGCCGCTTTTTTCATAAATAAGGTGGAGAACATCTATAAAACCTCCCCTTCAACGGTTTTAGCTAGCAACCGTGAGGATTTATCTCCTTCCGATCATGCATTAGTCACTCCCCACTCTTACTGAAGAAGGGCTTACCATACTTTGCAGGAAGATTAAATCTGGCTCCCTTCCCGATCCCATGAAGCCGGAACATGAGAGGAGAATACGGTCTGTTCTTCTGATACCGCTGGGCCAGGTCATCAACCTGTCTCTAGCCAGGGCCATTATGCCCAGGTCTTGGAAGTAGGCAATAGTTATGCCGCTCCTAAAAAAAAGTCCACGCTCGACCCAACTAAGTTGGAGAATTTCCGTCACATCTCTGTTGCCTTGGATTTCTAAAATCACAGAGGCACATGTTAATACGATTCTCTCTAACTATCTGAAGTTCAAGTTCAAGAATTTATATAGCGCACTACTCACCCATAGGGTCTCAAGGCGCTTGGGGAGGGGGATCATTATTTATCAAACATCCAGGTTTTAAGTTCTTTTCTGAAGGAGATGTGGTTCTGTGTAAGGCGGAGGTGAGTGGGGAGGGGGATCATTATTTATCAAATATCCAGGTTTTAAGTTCTTTTCTGAAGGAGATGTGGTTCTGTGTAAGGCGGAGGTGAGTGGGGAGGGAGTTCCAGGTCTTGGCTGCCAAGTAGGAGAAGGATCTACCTCCCATGGTGGATCTTTGGGTACGCGGAACTGCGTCGAGGCCTTGACTGGAGGATCTTAGTTGGCGGGTGGGTGTGTAGAAGGATAGTAGAGTGTTGAGGCATTCCGGCCCTAGTTTGTAGAGGGCCTTGTGTGCGTGGGTGAGGAGACGGAATGCTATTCTTTTGTTGACCGTGAGCCAGTGGAGGTCTTTCAGTGGCTGGGAATGTGATCTTGGCGAGGGATGTCCAAAATGAGTCTCGCTGATGCGTTTTGGATGCGTTGGAGTTTTTTCTGTAATTTGGCTGTCATTCCGGCGTAGAGGGTGTTTCCGTAGTCTAGTCGACTCGTAACCAGTGCGTGGGTGACGGTCTTTCTGGTCTCGGTGGGGATCCAGTGGAAGATTTTTTTGAGCATACGGAGTACGTTGAAACAGGAGGATGAGACGGCGTTGACTTGTTTGGTCATCGAGAGTGAGGAGTCTAGGATAAAGCCAAGGTTGCGTGCGTTGTCTGTGGGTATGGGTGCTGAGCCCAGATCCGAGGGCCACCAGGAGTCGTCCCAGGCAGAGGGGGATGATCCTAGGTTGAGCACTTCCGTTTTGTCTGAGTTAAGTTTTAGGCGGCTGTGTTTCATCCATACGGCTACTTCTTTCATGCCTTTGTGAAGATTGGTTATGGCGGTCTTGGGGTCTTTGGTGAGGGAAAGGATCAGCTGGGTGTCGTCAGCGTAGGAGATGATGTTAAGGTTGAGTTGACGCGCGATGGAGGCGAGTGGACTCATGTAAACGTTGAAGAGGGTGGGACTGAGTGATGATCCTTGTGGTACCCCGCAGATGACTTCGGTGGCCTCTGATTTGAAAGGGGGAAGTCGGACTCTCTGAGTTCTCCCAGCTAGGAACGAGATGATCCAGTCCAAGGCTTTTCCTTTTATGCCGATGTTGCTGAGGCGTTGTATGAGGGTGTTATGACAGACTGTGTCGAAGGCGGCGGAGAGGTAGAGTAGAATGAGGGCCACTGTTTCTCCGTTGTCCAGTAGTGTTCGGATGTCGTCTGTTGCTGCGATGAGGGCGGTCTCGGTGCTGTGTTTGGCTCGAAATCCGGACTGTGAGGGATCGAGGGAATTGTTGGATTCGAGGAAAGCGGCGAGTTGGCTATTAACGGCTTTCTCGATTACTGGCCGGGAATGGGAGGAGGGATATGGGGCGGTAGTTTTTAAGTTCAGAGGGGTCGGCTGTGGGTTTCTTCAGGAGGGCGCTGACTTCGGCATGTTTCCAGCTTTCTGGGAAGGTAGCAGAGTTGGAGCAGTTGATGACATCACGGAGATGGGGTGCGATGATGGAGTCTGCTTTGTTGAAGATGTGGTGGGGACAGGGCTCGGTTGGCGAGCCAGAGTGGATGGAATTCATTAGGCGGATAGTGTCTTCAGTGTTGATTGGGTTCCAGGCGCTGAGGTTGTTAAAGGGCGGTTTAGGTTCAGAGGGGGGTTGAGAGGATTGTTCGTTGGAACTGTTTTCGTAGCTGTTATGTATGTCGGCGATTTTGTTGTAGAAGAAGGAGGATAACGAGTCGCAAAGCTCTTGGGAGGGAGTGATGGTCGTTTAAGGCTGCGGTGGGGTTAGTGAATTCTTTGACGATGTTGAATAGTTCCTTGCTGTTATGTGCGTTGTCGAGTCGATTCTTGAATGCTGATTTCTTGGTGGATCGAATCTGCTGGTGGTGTTTGCGGGTGGCTGTCTTGAAGGTGGTCGTGTTGTCAGTGGTTGGGTTTTTTCTCCATGTTTTCTCGAGAGTACGGCATAGCTTTTTGGATTTCTTAAGGTCATCGTTGAACCAGGGGGCTTTTTTGCTGTCTTGTTTGGTGTGAAGGTTTTTCAGGGGTGCTAATTCGTCAGCGCTGTGGGTGATCCATTGTTTGAATTTGATGGCAGCTTGGTTTGGGTCCGATGAGGGGACGGGTGGGTTTTGGTTGAGCGATGAGGAGTTGGTCGGTGGTGATTTTGTTCCATTTTCTTCGGGGAATAGGTTGTGGGGGGTTGTGGGTCGAGGTGGTTTTGTAGCTGAAGTGAACGCAGCTGTGGTCCGTCCAATGGAGAGCTGTGGTGCGGTCGAAGGAGATGCGTTTGCTCGAGGTGAAGATTGGGTCGAGCGTGTGTCCGGCTACATGGGTGGGGGTGTCAACAAGTTGTTTGAGGCCGAGATTGGCCAGGTTGTCAAGAAGGGTGGTGGTGGTGGTGTCGTTTGTCTTTTCTAGGTGGAAGTTGAGGTCTCCTAGTAGAAGGTAGTTCTCAGAGGCGAGGGCATGTGGAATGATGAAGTCAGTGATGTCTTCGCTGAATTGTTTACGGGTTCCTGGAGGTCTGTAGATGAGGGAGCCTCTGAGTGTGATCCTAGGGTCGGTGTGGATTTGGAAGTGAAGGTGTTCGGCGTTTGCAAGATTATCATCGGAGCTGGTCGTGATTTTGATGGAGTTCTTATGGACGATGGCGATTCCTCCTCCTGTTTGGATGGTGCGGTCTTTTCGGATGATCTTGTAATTGTTCGGGTTGGCTATGGCGATGTCTGGTGTTAATGATGCGTTCATCCATGTTTCAGTAAGGAAGGCGACGTCCGGTGATGTAGTGTCGAGTAGATCCTAGAGTTCGGTGGCGTGTCTGTGGATCGAGCGGGTGTTAAGCAGGGTGCACTTCAGGTGGTTAGAGTCGGAGTTGTGTTTGGGGTTGGTGGTTAGAGTCGGAGTTGTGTTTGGGGTTGGTGGATGTGGTATGGGTCTTGATGCTGGTAAATTTGCGGGAGCGGCAGGCGAAGGGACCGTGGGTACGCCCTGGGACCCACGGTGGATGTGCGTCCAGTGTTAAGGGCTAGGAGGGAGGCGGCGTCATATGTTATACGGGAGGAGCGCGGTTTGCGGGGGACAGGGGGTCTGGCGCTGGGCGCGGTCCAGGCGGGGACAGGCGTAGACGGGCTTACCTTTGGCGCGCGACCGCTGCGTGTGAATGCTGCGCGAGAATTCATCTGTCATATGCGGATAGTGGAGGGGAGGGGCGAGGGAGGGTCAGCTGGGAGGCGGGTGCGGGGCGGAGAGGCTGGCTTCAGAGAACAACAAACAAAATGGCAGCAGAGGAAAACTGAAGCTGGGCGAGATTTAGGGAACAATAGTGATTTACGCTATGGCCAGTGGCGCCGGTACAATCAGGCAATGATTACAGGTTCAATGCGAGCGCTATGCTAATTGCAAATAAACAAATATGAGCACTGAAATACGGACAAATGCAGAAAAATGCGATCCTGATTCAAAGGCGGAAGGAGGCTGGGATTACGGGCGCCGCCCTGACCTGGCTTTCTTCTTTTCTCTCAGACCGGTTTTTCCAAGTTTCGGTTTCCCCTTTTACTTCTAAAGAGTATCCCATCAAACAGGGGGTCCCTCAGGGCTCTGCGCTAAGCCCTACACTTTTTAACTTGTATGTTCTGCCGCTGGCTTTGTTTGCCAAAAGGAGAGGGCTGACGAATGTGACACTCAGCTTGTAGTCGCCCTCTCCAATGACTGTCAGGACGATGCGGCCAAGTTCCAAAGTGGCTTAGCGGTTTAGCAGAGTGGCTGACTGCTAACTGCCTACAGCTCAACACCAGCAAGACCGAGGTCTTGCTGGTTGGGAAGGATCATGAGCTATGGAGCGGGCATTGGTGGCCCCTCTCCTTAGGGCCCCCCACTCCCATCCTAAAAAATGGTGGTGAAAAACTTGTGTTTGGGTCGACTCAGCATTTCACGTTGCCTTAGACCCATGCTGGGTTTATTTGATCCCTCTGTTCGGCAGACCATTGTGCAAGCATCTGTCCTTTCTGGACTGGATTATGCCAGTGTGCTCTACCTTGGGGTCAATAAGACTGAGAGACCTCAAGACTTCAGAGGGTCCAAAATGTCGCTGCAAGAACGCTTCTTGCCATGCCAAGTCGTTGCTTCACCTCTAGCACCATTCCGCGGCTACATTGGCTACCAGTGGTGAGACGGGTGGAGTTTAAATTTCTTTGCTTTGCATTTAAGATTTTGAAATAGCCCACTCCTGGCATAATATCTGGCCTGCTTTCGTTTTACACTCCCTGGTGTCATCTGCGCTCTGCTGATAAACACTTGGTTTGTATACCACAGGTGAAGAGGGCCCGTGCTGGGGGCCGCTTGTTTCGTGCTCTGGCTTCCAAGCTCTGGAATGACCTTCTGTCTCCTATCCGGAGCATGGATAATTACTTGACCTTCCGAAAAGCGATAAAGACCCATTTGTTCTCACAGTAATCCTTCCTCTTCTACTCTCTTGTCTTTTCTGCCCCCCTGTTTTTTATCTGTGTGGTATTTTCATGCAGTATTGGTGTTACTGTTGATCAACGCCGGAACGCCCCGTTGCTGGGGCAGCTTCGCGCTTTACAAACTATCTTAACATAACATTGAAGGCTTGAAGAAAGCTTACTGTCTAGTGATAGCACATTTGGCTTCACTGGGGGATTAGTTTAGTGCAGAAATGAATAGGTCCTCCCTTTGAACACATACTCATGGTTTCTTTGTAACACCTAACCTGATCAGCAGCTTTTTTGATAGGTATCACTTTTGCATGAAGCTAATGAAATAGAAGCATTGTTTTACGTGGAACCGTTTAGTTTTTCACTCTAATAAGATTGTTACAAGTAATCACCCTGGTTTTAACCATGGTGTTTCCTGGACTTTACATAAATCAATCTAGAATTCACCCAGCATTTTTCAGTAAACCTTGCACTCCAACAAAAGTCACAGGTTGCCATTTGTCTTCAGATCTGGTAATGGTAAGCTTATCAGACCTCATATATTCATTGAATGCCCCTTGTAAAAGGTACCATAGGTACTAAGGGCACTGTGACCAGGGAAGTCCTCTAAGGGCTGCGGCACCTATTGTGCCACCCTTAGGGACCCTGCACCCTAACACCCTCACACTGCCATTGCAGGCTGCATGTTTTGGTGCAGAGATAAGTGAAGAGCCGGTTTTGCACACATCCCTGGGTGACATTTCTGCAACCCACTGCCTAGGGCCCAGGTAAGTCACCCCTCCAACAGGGTGCACTAGTCCCCAGGTGAAGGATTCAGTGCAGCAGCATTGCACCCCACCGTGTCTAATTCCATTCTTAGACATTGTAAGTGCAGTAAAGCCATAAAGAGTATATGGTCTGGGAGTTGGTCATTACAAACTCCACACGTCTTTAATGGCTTTATGAAAACTGGGAAGTTTGGTACCAAACCTCTCAGCACATTAAACCCATTCTCTTGCCAGGGCGGGATTTAATGTAACATGCCCTCAGAGGGAAGCTTAAAGATGCCTCTGAAAAGCAACTAGTCCTGGTGTGGATCCTGAATAGGTGCCCACCATTTGCCACCACAAGACCGGTTTGTGGACCCCTGGGTAGAGGGCCTCTGCTTTCTGGGCCCAGCAACAAAGCTCTTCCTGGGCAGAGGTGTCATGCCTCCTTCCCCAGGATGGGCTGGGTCCACGAAGGGGAAGCCTCAGGCCTGCCGCCTTTGTAAGCTGTCCCTGCTTTTTGCTGCCCCCCTGCAACTGGTATCCATCAGTTCTGACCCCCTCTTTGGGCAGGAGAATCGGCGGGAAAACAAAATTAGGATGTGTGCGCCCACCTTTCCCAACCCCACCCCTCAGTTGGGGGAGGCGAGGTGACGCTCACATCTCGGTGCCCTCCATCTTGACGATGAGGGGACCCAGCCAATTAGGGAGAGCAGTTAGTGATTATCTAATTTAGGCTCTGCTTTAACTTTGGGGATCCCCTGGACGCTGTGCACACTATACCTTACTTTTGTATATGTTCGAGGCATGTGGGCTGCTGAATTCATATCTGTGCATAGATCGCCGCCTAGTGTTGGGTCCGGATGATTGCACATTGTTGTCCTGGAAGAGTCTTCGAAGTATCACGAGATAGGTGGCTCCTCCCCTGGACTACCGTGCGCATGGGCATCGACTCCATCCCCAGATTGTTTTTTTCCGCCATTGGGTTCGGATGTCTTTGGTTCCCTCTTGTCGGAATCGATAGAAAAACTTTCCTTGAGACCAAAAGGTCTTTAGTTTACGTCGGTATTGTCTTGCGTTCGGCTTTACAACTTCTAGTTCGGCTCCGAGCCGAGTTCTGTACTTCCGCGTGCTTTCGGCGCGGAAGGCCTTGTCGACGCTCCAGACTCATCTACCATCCATCACGGACCGTAGTCCATTCAAAAGATGTCCGGTCTGCAACTCCAAGTACCCACACATCGATGTCCACCCGGTGTGCAACAAGTGTATGTCGCCGGACCACGATGAGGCCAAGTGTATGGCCTGTTTGCGATTCAGGTCCAAGAAGACACTCAAGCTCTGTCGAGCTGCGCGCCTGGAGGCCCAGCAATCAGCTCCGGCGCCTGCGGACATTTTCGATGCTGGTGAGGTCGAGGAGGAAAATATCCAGGACGTCTCGGAATCATACCCCGTGTCGGACGTCGAAGAAGACTACGACGCTGATGCCGAGGTTTTCGAAAGCGAAGAAGTCATCTAGGAGGTAGGAGACTACGTCGGGGCCCTCAGGGCCATGGAGGATAGCTCGGATGAGGAGCTCCCTCAAACTGATCCTGGGGCCGTGCCTATCTATAAGGCCCAGGTCGAGGGATCGCCTTCGGGCCTTACCCAAGACCTCGATTTAAGTTCCTCGGCCCCGCCTTCGGGCCCGGCCACGGACATTGTTACCGAGTCACTCCCGGTGAAAACAAAACCGAAAGTGAAATCTACGGTCTCGACGCCAGATACTGCGCAGGTAGAGGTATCGAAACCGAAAGTGCGCATCGCATTGATCGGATCGAAGACTTCTGAGGCCTCGGCGCCGAAGAAACCTAAAATGGCCATCGAGACGAAAAGCCAAGTCAATGTTGCCGAGCCTAAGGCTACCGCGTCAAAAACTAAGGTGTAGGTGTTCGACGCTGGCGCATCGGTGCCGAAGACGGTAGATGCCGGCAAGGGTCGGGTCGAGCAAAAGAAGGCTGTCGACGACACCAAGAAGTCTCTCGGAGACCCGAAGAAGCGGTCCGATGACCCGAAGGGCCTCTCTGCCCCGCTTCCACGCGACAAAGCCAAGGGTGCTGCGCCACGTGAGTCGGCTCCGAAGGCAACCTCGAAGGACTCAACTCCAAAACCGTCCTCAAAAGACTCCGTGGAGCCGTCACGTCCATCTGCTGCTTTCACGAAAAAGGTCACTGAGTCCCTGCAGCGCATTCGGGACGGCGCCGCGGCGGTCAAGCCGAAGGACCCTCCGCCTGCCAAGCCTCTGGAGAAACCGGCTAAGGCGTCCACGCCGATCCTCTTTACCTTGCTGCCTAAGACGGCGCCGAAGGCTTTCGCTCCTAGACCGTGGGCCAGCGTGCCCGAGAAGGTCTCTTCGAGGGCGGCGTTGGTGGTCCACAGCCCGCGGCCTCAACAACCCTCGGAGGAGGGGCGTCAAGAACATTTCATCGACGCCGAAACGGGCCGACTTTCCCTTCTGAAGAGGAAAATCACCCCAGAACCCCAATTGGAGTCTTACAAAATCCCCCTCAAAAAAAAGACTGACTCTGCTGGTACTCCAGCCTTGGTGGAGCCCCTTTCACCACAAGCTCATGAGGTCTCGCCCACTTACTCCGATGTGGACGCTGGTGAGGGCGATGAGGAGGATGAATATAGCTATCCGGTCTACACAGACCCAGAAGATACAACTGAGCCCTGGTGACCCTGGGGATCCTCATTCGGGACAAGACCCTCAACTCTTCTCTGCTAAGACTTCACCTACTGAAGACTCTGCTGCCTTCAATGCCCTCATTGAACGGGCCTCTGCCAATCACAATGTCCAGCTGCATGCTGACCCTGTGAATGTGGATTTCCTCTTTGACACCTTTTCTGTATCTGAAAAGACTGTGAAAACTCTACCAATGCTGAAAGGTGTTTTGAAGCATGCTGCTGAGGTCTTCAAAGAACCTACCAGGGCGAGAGTCATCAACCCAAGGATTGACAAAAATACAAAGCGGCGCCTACTGATCCAACTTGCATTAAAGGCCAGTTGCCTCTGGATTCCCTGGTCGTCTCGAATGCCTGGAAGAGGGCCAATTCTCAGACTACGGGTGATGCTCCTCCCCCCGACAAAAAATCCAAGCTCTTTGAGGCTTCAGGAAAGAGGGTAGCAGCACAGGCAGCCAACATATGGCGCATCTCAAACACACAAGCGCTTCTGGCACGTTATGAAAGGGCGCACTACGATACACTAGAGACCCTTTTGCAGCACCTGCCTGATCAATACAAAGAAGGGGCTGAGATGCTAATCCAGGAGGGGAAGCTGATCTCCAACGCTTCCATTAAGTGCGCTCTGGACGCATCTGACACCGCTGCGCGAGCCATTAACACCAGTGTTATGCTTCGGAGACATGCCCGGCTGAGAATCTCTGGTTTCAAGCCAGACATCCAAACCACCATCTTGAACCAAACGGTCAACCCAGATCACCTGTTTGGCCCGGAGGTAGACACCACCCTTGAGAAAATGAAGAAGGACACTGATACTGCCAAATCCATGGGTGCCTTGCAGTCCCAGGAGTATCAGGGTGGGTCCTTTCGTCGCTCCAATACCAGAGGCACCTCAAGGGGTCAGCTTTCACAGTCCGCGCAATTTTACAAGGGCAACACCCAGACTTCTTATGCCAACAAGAGTCGAGGTGGATATCGCGGCAACAGCGCCAAAGGCAGAGGACGTGGCAACAACTGCTCCAGGTCCTCTACCGCCAGCAAACAGTGACGCCTTGTCACTGCCTCCCGACCACATGATACCGGTCGGGGGGAGACTCCAGCAGTTCCTGCCCGTGTGGAAATCCATCACCACGGACAGGTGGGTCAGAAACCTTATCCAATTTGGTTATTGTCTGGAGTTAACATTCACTCCACCCAACATACCCCAAAGGCACCGTCCTATGTCGGACGAGCACTTATTGCAGCAGGAGGTCAACTTCATGCTGCAAAAAGGGGCAATAGAGCTCGTGCCTATGCAGGAAAGAGGCACAGGAGTTTACTCCCTGTACTTCCTGATTCCAAAGAAGGACAGGTCCCTCAGGCCCATCCACAATCTCAGGCCCCTCAACTTCTACATCCTGTCGGAGCATTTCCATATGCTGACCCTGCAGCAAGTGCTCCCGCTGCTCCAGCAGGGGGACTTTCTCGCAACTTTAGACCTAAAGGATGCGTACTTTCACATTCCACTACATCCTTCACACAGGAAATACCTCAGGTTCACCATAAAAAAACCAGCACTACCAATTCAGAGTTTTGCCTTTCGGGGTCACCACGGCACCCAGGGTGTTAACGAAGTGCCTGCCGACGCTGGCGGCACATCTAAGGAGACAAAACATCCACGTCTACCCCTATCTGGACGACTGGCTCATCCAAGCGAAGTCAGCCCAGCAGTGTGCCGCCCACGTGTCCCACACCATTCACCTCCTGCACGATCTGGGATTCTCACTGAATTACCCAAAATCCCACCTCCAGCCCGCCCACATACGGCAGTATCTGGGTGCGACCATAGACACTCTGGCGGCCACAGCACAGCCGAATTCAGTGAGAGTCAGCAGCATTCAATCGCTGATCCAAAAATTCAGGCCTCAACGCTCGCTTCCAGCAAGAGTGTTCATACAGTTGATAGGCATGATGGCCTCCTGCATCTCCATTGTCCCGCACGCGAGACTACATATGCGTCCGCTTCAGGAGTGCTTAGCACGTCAGTGGACTCAGGCTCACAACCAGTTGAAAGACCTAGTGTTGGTGAGCGGTCGGGCATACAACTCTCTGCATTGGTGGAATCCACGAAACCTCTGCAAGGGCTGACCGTTCCAGGAGCCTGTGCCACAGATCATCCTGACGACGGACGCTTCTCTCCAGGGATGGGGAGCGCATGTACTCCAGTACACTGTGCAGGGACTATGGACGCCACAGCAAGGGAAGATGCACATCAATGTTCTGGAACTGATTGCAATCTTCATGGCACTAAAAGCCTTCAAAGTACATCTATGCAACAAGGTCGTGTTGATCCGGACGGACATGACGGCAATGTATTATATTCAAAAACAGGGAGGAACACACTCTCCGCAGCTGTCTCATCTGGCTCAGAGCATGTGGAAGTGGGCCATTCAGAGGAACATCATCCTCATGGCAGAGCACCTCCCGGGCAAGGACAATCAGATGGCGGACCTGCTCAGCAGGCACAGCCACCAAATGCACGAGTGGGAGATACATCCATCAGTTCTCCAACCGTACTTCCGAAGGTGGGGTCATCCAGAGATCGACCTCTTCGCCACAAGGGAGAACGCAAAATGCCAAAGCTTCGCCGCCAGGTTCCCACACCCACAGTCGCAGGGCAATGCGATATGGATGAACTGGTCAGGCAAATTTGCGTACGCTTTTCCCCCAGCACCTCTGATACCGCTGGTGGCACGCAAGCTCAGGCAGCACTCGATGACTCTCATCCTGGTTGCTCCAACATGGGCTCGCCAACCATGGTACGCCACGTTTCTAGAACTGTCCGTGGTACCGCATCAGAGGCTACATCTCACACCCAGCCTTCTGACGCAGAGCCATGGCGACATTCAGCACCCAGATCCGCAACAGCTCAACCTGGCGATCTGGCTCCTGAAGTCCTAGAGTTTGGCTACCTGCACTTACCTTCCGACTGTATGGACATCATTCGGGAGGCAAGAAAGCCCACCACTAGAGCATGCTATGCGGCAAAATAGAAGCGGCTTGTCATTTATTGTGCAGAGCACCACATTAACCCGCTGGATGCTTCTATTCAGAACATCATCTGTTACCTTTTCCATCTATACAAGTGTAATCTGGCCTATGCTTCCATTCGCATTCATCTGTCTGTAATGGCCGCTTATCTCCAAAATAGGCAGCACCTCTCCCTCTTCAGGGTACCTGCCATTAAGGCTTTTCTGGAAGGGCTCAAACGAGTCATTCCGCCACGGACTCCACCAGCTCCTGAGTGGAACCTCAATGTGGTCCTTACCAGGCTGATGGGTCCTCCCTTTGAACCACTGCATTCCTGCGAGATTCAGTTCTTGACGTGGAAAGTGGCTTTCCTCATAGCAATTACATCGCTAAGGAGGGTTAGTGAATTACAAGCCCTCACTATCCAAGAGCCATTTATTCAAATTCATTCCAACAGGGTAGTGCTTCGCACTAATCCTAAATTTCTACCCAAGGTTGTGTCTCAATTTCTTATCAACCAAACGATCGAATTGCCTGTTTTCTTTCAAAATCCTGAGTCACTGGCGGAGCGGATGCTCCATACCCTTGACGTTAAAAGGGCCCTAATGTATTACATCGATAGGACCAAGGATTTTAGGAAAACTAAGCAACTCTGTCGCCTTTGCACCAAACCACAAAGGTAACCCTATTTCCAAGGCTGGTATTACTAGGTGGATTGTTAAATGTATCCAAATATGCTATCTAAAAGCGAAACGCACTCTTACCATCCCGCCAAGAGCCCACTCCACCAGAAAGTTGGGGGCCTCTATGGCATTCCTTGGAAACATTCCTTTGGAAGACATATGTAGAGCAGCCACATGGTCTACCACACACACATTTACTAAGCATTACTGTGTTGATGTGCACTCCAAACAGCAGGCAGCTGTAGGACAAGCTGTTCTCAAATCACTTTTCCAAATTGCTGCAGCTGGCACGGGCGGCCGCCGCTAATGGAGGGACTGCTATGTATTCTATGCACAGATATGAATTCAGCAGCCCACATGCCTCGAACCGAATATGCTACTTACCAGTATGCATCTGTTCTTGGCATGTAGGGCTGCTGACCTTCATATCGCCCGCCCTCCTCCCCGGCGCCTGTAGCCGCTGCAGTATTCACATATACTCATAGCATGGTCATCATTCACTAAGTTTCACTCCATCTTGGCCACAATGGCTAAAAACAATCTGGGGATGGAGTCGATGCCCATGCGCACTGTAGTCCAGGGGAGGACCCACCTATCTCGTGATACTTCGAAGACTCTTCCAGGACAACAATGTGCAATCATCCGGACCCAACACTAGGCGGCGATCTATGCACAGTTATGAATGTCAGCAGCCCTACATGCCAAGAACAAATGCATACTGGTAAGTAGCATATTCGTTTAGCACCTTCCAGGCTCAGGACGGCTCCCGGCCGTCATGAGTCAAAGTAGACTGGTGCTCATAAGGGCCGGGAGCCCTCCGAACGTTGCCGCTCCGCACACGCGCAATTATTTTCCTGCCTGTGCCGGAGAATTAATCAGTGGGTGGAGTTTGAACAACTCTTTCCTGCGCGGCGAAGGGGATATACAGAGCCAGCTTCCTACAGATGTTATATTCGTCAGAAAATGCATTAGTTTGAAATTAACTTGGTCTTACCTAGTTTTGTAAACATTCCTGTTGCAGAGATGTATAAAGCAGACACCTATAGCTTTATACACGGTACTGTCTTGACTCAGATTCCAGGGATGCCACTCTAGTAGGTCAGATATTTTTAGGGAAATTCTTTGGGTAGAGGGAGTTCTTTATTTAATCCATTGTTATTTAAATGATGGGCTTCTTACTCTATTTCAGGGCTTTTGAATATCATTGAAAATTCCCTTGAAGGATATGAAAGTTAGTTACCTGTAGTAATCCATCTACTAAAAGGGAATCCATTCTGATTTTGAGCAACCCTTACTCCTCATTGATGAAGAGAACAAATAAGTTATTGCTCACATGATTCGTGAAGCATTCTGTCAACTGCCACTAACACCATGTTTGGATGCTGAACAGTGTGTGGCTGCTTTAAAGGAGCATAGTCTACATTATGGCTATTTAATTTGCCCTGTTTTTCATTTAAATCTATTTGTGAAAGTTTTTTATGTTTCTTTTAATTGGTATTCCTCCTTTAAATAAAAAGCCAATGTTGCCTAACTCATCTACAGATAATCAATCCAAATCCCTGTAATAGTGCCATAGAAAGTTCAATTCACTTTATTAAAAGCTTTTTCGACACTTAATAAGAACATTGACACTTTCTGTGCGCAGTAACCAATAATTATTATTCTATTTATATGTGCCAGTGTTAAGCTCTCCGAAATAAATTCATGTTTTTCAAAAGAAAAAAGATTAGTTAAATTTTTTGTTAAAAATGCCAACAGGTTGTAATGCAATCACAAACTAAGCTACACACTGAGCGAGTTTCCATCCCACGGATGGCAGATTGAGGGAATCACACACTATTGCTGCTTGATTGTTATATAGAGAAATAGGGTCCATGTATATCCTTCAAGTAAAAAAATTAAGTTTAAATCTTATTGTCCCCAGATTTAATTGGTAATCTGGTGAATAGCTGTGATGACCAGAAATTTTCTGAATGAAATTTGTTTGCATATCTGGTTTAGATCTGGAAACTAACTAATTCTTCCAAGCTTCTGCTTCTATTTTTATTATTAGTAACAATCCATTACATTGTATAAATAACAAACATGCCTCCCTCATATGTACACTGTAGTCTCGCCTCGGTCCACTTCCTTCCTGTGCCTAAAGGGCTGCTAAAGTCTACCCCTCAGAACTTCAGGGGCCCCATCAAGACAATAATAGTGGCTCCCAGAGTAGTAAAAAAGTGCAAACGCTCCCACCAGATTTCCTAGTTGTCCACACTGCCAGAGCATCTTCACCCAATCCTCTGGCATTGCCCCTCCTCCAGATAAGGAGTAAAATGATGCTACAGGCAAGAAGGTGGCAGTTGGAGCAGTTTTGCAGCGTGAATCTTTCTGAATTCACTATGCTGTGCATTATTGCGCGGTCTAGTAGTTGTGTCCGGAATCATAGTCTGAGGTGAGCGTCGACGTCCCACCTTTTGATGTATTTCCTGTGACGTCGGCACGCTTCCTGCAGAAGCTCCCACCTTTGGTCGTCATCTTCAGATTCTTTTTTCCGTCGTTGGGTCTGAATTGTCAACCAGAGGCTCCAGAGTTTTTGGAGGAAAAAAGAGGAAAAATACGAAATTTTCACAATAAAGATTGGAAAAGATACAGAGGAACAAGATCATCAAGCCGGGACGACGACGGAAGAGAACTTCGAGATCTTAGACGTCCAACAGAGATCTTCTACGTCCAACGGAGAATGCGCACACTGAGCCCCCTGAGCGCAGGAATGGACAAAACACCCTTTAAATTCTGCTGTAACTGCCACCACAAATACGCGCAGAAGCACCAGCACCCGATCTGCAACCTCTGCTTACCGGTCGACCACGAGAGCAAGGATTGCAACGCCTGCTCCGCCTTCAACCCGAAGACACTCCGGGTTAGAGACAGAGCCAACTACACCATGCAAGGCAAAGGCCAACCTCCGTTGCTTCAGGACCGGAGCCTCTCCAGCGACGAAGAGGACAACATTGCCGAGGGACCAGATGACTACACGGTCGTAGAGACCGATAAGAAGGCATCTAAAGAGGTAGGAGAGAAGTCGACCCCTAAACCCCTGACTCTCTCGAAAGCCCAAGCAGGACTCTCGAAAAACAGAGTAAGTCCCCGAAGGGAGCACTGGCGCCGAAAAACTCGCCAGCTGCATCAAAGGACAAACGGCGCAGTGGATCCTTTGTAAAGGACTCCCAGGCGGCGAAGACAGGCGAAAAGCCAAGGTCGTCTAAGCACGTCCCCAAAAAGACCGCTCGACTTCGAAGGAGAAGGACCAGAAAGGCCGCTTCGACATCGACTACTAAGTCGAAGAGATCGGCCGAAACGCTCGTCGCCGAGCATGCCGCCGAGATGGAGAGGAAAAAGAGAAGGCTCGTGGCCGAAATGGAGAAGATCCTTCAAAGGAAGAGGGAGTTCGACAAGAAAAGGTTCACCGTTCCGTCGAAGCCAACGACGATTGTCAAAATAGAAGAGGAGTTCGACGCCGAAGGGCTGCTGAAAACTCCCGAGCCCCAGGAACACCTAGAGGAAGAGGGCCTATAGTATGAGGAAGAACGCAACGATGACCAGCTAACTAGTTTCGGCTCGGCATCCTCAATGGCACAGGACCTGGAATGGCAGTACCTCAACTCTGAAAACCCGGAAGAGCCCCTGGAGACTTATCCTTCGAGGACTTCGCCACCAGATGACATTGGGGCCTATAATATGGTCAGCAAGAACGTGGCAGCGGCTTATGGAGTCAAACTGGAGGAGGAAAAACCAAAGGCATGTTTCCTCTTGAAGACCCTTCTCCCCACTCAGTCAGTTCCTCCCCATGCTTCAGAGTGTTATGGACCAAGGGAGGGAGGCGTTCAAAGATCCAGCGACCTGCAGGTCTGTCACACCTAGGACGGAGAAAAAATACAAACACTCCTCTCAGTATCCTCCCTACATACAGGGATCTGTCACAGCGGACTCCATTATTGCGGCAACAGCCAGGAAGAGGACAAAAGTCCCAACATCAGTCCCACCACCAGACAAAGAAAGTAGGAGACTGGGCCTAATTGTGAGAAAAATAGAGAGAAATGCAGCGGTACATTGGCACATGGCGAACTCCAATGCCCTTCTGAACCAACACCAGTACCAGCATCGGGACTAGATGCACCTCACCGAGGAATACCAGCAAAGGGCATCACACCTGGTGGAGGAAGGAAAAAATATAGCAAACTCTTGCCTGAAAACAGCCTTGGATGGGGTTAACACATCCAGCAGACTTATGATAAGAATCACAGAAAGAAGGCAAGGATCTCAGGCTTCAAGCCAGAAGTACAGAGCAACATTCTGAGCACCCCTTTCAATGGAGAGACACTGTTCGGGGCACCGGTGGATGAGAAACTCGCCCAGCTCAAGAAAGAAAATGAAACTGCAAGGTCCATGGGGGCGTTACAATTCAGAGGAATGAGAAGGGGGACCCCGACACGGAGACCAAACGGAAGGGGAGCAAACCAGCCGGGAACGTCACACCAGTCATTCCAGCAGGCACACCAGGGCGACAATCAATCGCAACAGGGGCAGCAAAAGCAAACCTGGCAGTACCAGCGTCTGGGCTAGTCCTTTCGCGGGAGGGAGAATGGACGAGGGCAAACAAGAGGGGGCCAACAACTCACCTCAACGTGACTCCGTCACGCAAAGCGTGCCCACCCACCCGACCCCTCCGAGGGTGGAGCACAACAAGGCCAACAAGATGGGGTTACACGGATCAAACATCGACGAACATGTAACACCAGTAGGAGGCAGGCTAAGGCACTTCTTCCAGGAGTGGAAGAAGATAACTACAGACAAATGGATACTCAACATTATACAGTTCGGATACTGCATAGAACTGGAAAAGAAACCACCAAACAGAAAACCAAAAAGGAAGGCGCATTCAGGAAAAGAACTAGTGCTACTCCTAGAGGAATCACAAGAACTCCTCCGAAAGGAGGCCATCGAACCAGTTCCATTCAGAGAAAGGAACAAGGGAGTGTACTCAAACTATTTCCTAGTTCCAAAAGTGGACGAAACGCTAAGACCCATCCTGGGTCTAAGGTTCCTAAACAAATACATAAAGACACAAAAGTTCAAAATGACATCCCTACAAGAGGTCATTCCTCAGATAAGGGACGGAGACTCCATGTCCATCATCGACCTTAAAGATGCCTACCTGCACATTCCCATGAACAGGCAGCACAAACATCTACTAAGATATACCATCAACCAAGAACACTACCAGTTCACAGCCCTAGCCTTCGGACTAAAGTCTGCACCAAGGGTGTTCACCAAATGTCTCGCAGCCATGGCAGCGTACCTGCGCACGGAAGGGATTCATGTATACCCGTACCTCGACGACTGATAATAAAAGCAAGTTCACACAGGACATGCAAGGATCACGCACAGCGGGTCACAGAGAGACGGACAGACCTGGGATTCTCCATACACTGGGGGAAGTCCTCAATGGAACCAAAGCAAGTGAAGATCTTCCTGGGGGCACATATCCACACCATACAGCGCAAGGTGTTCCCCAGCGACAAGAGAACACTGGCCCTGCTGAAGGAGACATGCCACTACCAGAAGGGGTGAGCTCTGACAGTGAGGACAGCGAGCAAGATCATGGGGATGATGGCGTCCTGCATACACCTTGTCCCCAATATACGACTCCACATGAGACCATTCCAGGAATGGCTGCAACAACAATGGTCACAAGCTACAGGAAGTTCGGAAGATCTAGTGGTTGTAATTCATGCAGTGCAGGAGGAGATTACATGGTGAAACAGGGAGAACATAACAAAAGGGTAGCCTTTAACACCACCAACCCCAACGGTGACCATCACCACAGACGGGATAGGGAGCACACATGGACAATCTCAAAGTGATGGGTTTGTGGACTCCAGCAGATGCGGTCAGACACATCAACTACCTGGAACTGAAGACAGTGTTCCTCGCACTGAAGGCATTCCAGAAACAACTGTGCAACCAGAGTTTGGATACAAACGGACAACACAAACGATGTTCTACATCAACAAACAGGGAAGAACACAATCAGTCGCACTGTCCAACCTAGCGCAGGAAATATGGCGATGGGCCATCCCACTCAAAATAGACCTGCTAGCCATACACCTACCTGGAAAGGACAATGTGGAAGCAGACTAGCTCAGTCTGCTTCCAAGTGGGAGTGGGAGCTCAATGCACAGGAAATGCAAAGGCTATTCAGGAGGTGGGGAACACCGACGATAGACCTATTTGCAACACACCAGAATGCAAAATGCCGATATTTCTCATCCAGGCAACAAGGGGAACGATCCCAGGGGAATGCCCTATGGATAAGCTGGTCGAAAACATTTGCTTACGCTTTTCCCCTGATATCGCTGATACACAGGGTACTCAACAAGTGCAGAACCAGCAACATGACACTGATCCTGGTGGCACCACAGTGGGCATGGCAGACCTGGTACTCACAAATCTAAATGGCTCAGAGGCCACCCCACAAGTTCGGGAAAAGAAAAGACTTACACTCCATGCAAAACGGGGAAGTACTACACCCAGAGCGCTTCAGCCTAGCGGCATGGCTCCTGAAGACAGTTTGCACACCTAAGGTTACCTGAGAGCATCCTGCGGGTGCTACGAGCGGCAAAGAGACCTAGCACACGAAGGTGTTATGTGGCAAAATGGAAGAAGTTCACACAATGGTGCAGCAAGATGAAACTACACAAGAAGATGACAAGGGAATCAACGGTGCTAAGATTTCTCACGCACCTGCTGAAAGCAAAACTAAGTGTTCGAGGCATGTGGGCTGCTGAATTCATATCTGTGCATAGATCGCCGCCTAGTGTTGGGTCCAGATGATTGCACTTTGTTGTCTTGGAAGAGTCTTTGAAGTATCACAAGATAGGTGACTCCTCCCCTGGACTACAGTGCGCATGGGCATCTTCTCCATCCTCAGATTGTTTTTTTCCGCCATTGGGTTCGGATGCTAACTCCTATACTCCAACTTCGAAATCGAAAACAAAACTTTTCTAAAGGCCAAAAGGCCTTCGACTTCGACGGTATTGTTCTCGTTCGGTACCTCTCTACTCGATCCAGCCGTCCATCTCAAATCTGTCGTTGACGCGGACCGTTGGGCCTTTTCGACGCCACGTGAGCCGACCGTCGATGGAAAGAAGCCAGTTTAAAAGGTGCCCACAATGCCACTCCAAGTTCCCACATACTGATAAACACTCAGTATGCAACAAGTGCCTTTCCCCAGACCAAAGGGAAGAAACCTGCCCAGCCTGCGCCCAGTTTCGATCCAAGAAAACTATTCGAAACCGACAGGCCGCTAGGCAAGAAATGCAGCGACAGGCACCGGACCCGGACAACATTTTCAATGATGACCAGGATCTCCAAGAAGCTCCAGACTCAGACCTAGAAATCGTCACCGTCGAGGACTACTCTGACTCCGATGATGAGATCCCACCGGGGCAAATCGTGAGTACCCTGCCCGACACCAATTAGCCCGTTACCAAAGGCTCCGGTCGAGGCATCGCCAAAAGGCCTTAGCCAAGATCATAAAGTTTCGCCAGCCCTGCCATCCGGCTCGGCTCCGAAACCGAAACCTTCAGAGACCTCAGGGCCCAGTACCATCGTCCCCAACAAGGTTCCAGAGCCAAAGAAGGTTGTCGACCCGAAGGGCGTCTATCCCAAAAAGGCCGTACAGCCAAAGAGCATCGAGCCTGTCGACCCCAAAAAGGCAGTTCAGCCAAAAACTGTTGACCCTAAAAAAGTAGGCGAACCGAACAAAGGCACACAGCCGAAGGGTGCAGAACCGAAATAGGTCGCTGACCCGAACAAGCCTACTGTTCCGAAATCCGTCGATCCGGCACACGGGGCCGTGCCGAAGCCTGTAGCAAGGCCGGAAAAACCTGTCGACCCAAAGATAACTGCTCCAAAGACACCAGTCGATCCAAAAAAGAACATCGACTCGGAAAAAGACACTCATCCAAAGAAGCCTACGGAGCATAAAAAACGTGTCGACCCGAAAGTTCCGGTCGACCCGAAGACACCTGTTGACCCGAAAAAAGGGCCCGAGCCGAAAAAGTCTGTCAAAACACCAAAATTCGTCGACAAACCAGGTGTTACCGACCCAAAAAAGTCTAACACTCAACCCAGGACTGTAGAGGAAGAACAATTCCACCCAGATCCATCAGACGACCAGGCAAAGATATATATTAATCCAGAGACTGGTAAAGTTACCATCCTGCATAGGAAAAAGAGGCCTTTGGACTTTAAACCTCATTCCCCTATTTCACTGAAGAAAAAGGACTTTGGGACTTCTCCCTCTAGACCCTTCATCCCTTTTCAACCTATCATGCCTACTACACCTTTTGCTCCTTACTCTCCTTCTCACCACGGGGACAATGAGGGTTACACGGTGGATGAGCCACAGCCTTTATATGATTTCCCACAGGATCCTGAACCACAAGAGGAACCTTGGGATTAGTCAACAGACCCTTACAACACCCATCCCATCCCTGATGTACCCTCTTATCCTACCAAGCCGTCACCCACTGATGACACCGACTCATAGACAGGGCAGCACAATTCCACAATGTGGACATGCATAATGACCCTGTGGAAGAAGACTTCTTATTTGACACATTCTCTACTGCAGAAAAAAGTGTTAAAACTCTTCCCATGTTAAAGGGAGTTCTAAAACACGCACCTGACCTATTTAAGGATGCTGCCAGGGCACGGGTAATCAATCCCAGAATACAGAAAAAGTATAGGGCTGCTCCTACAGACCCTACTTACATCAAAGGGCAGTTGCCACTAGACTCACTGGTGGTGGCTTACTCACGCAAAAGAGCCACCTCCCAGACAACGGGGGAAGCACCTCCGCCTGACAGTCAAAAATACTAAAGGCAAAAGGGTAGCAGCACAAGCCTCCAACTCCTGGAGGATTGCTAATACACAAGCCCTACTGGCTCGTTACGACAGGGCGCACTATGATCAGCTCGAAAGCCTAATGCAACACCTACCTGAGCCTTTTAAAGCACAAGCTAATGATCTCATACAAGAGGAAAAATTCCTATAAAACGCCTCCATCAAATGTGCGCTTGACGCAGCAGACACCGCAGCTAGGTCAATTAACACTAGTGTCTTACTATGCAGACATGCATGGCTGCGTATTTCCTGGTTTAAGAATGAGGTGCAGTCCACCATTCTTAACCAACCTGTCAATCAGGACTTTCTATTTGGCCCTGCTGTCGACACCATTTTGGATAAAATGAAAAAAGACACAAACCGCAAAATCAATGGGTGCATTGCAATTTCTGCAACATAGGGGCTCCTTTCGATGCTCCTCATACAAAGCAAATACACAAGGAAATACCTTGCAAACATCTTCCTCATACAAAAGTAACACACAAGGTTCCTTCAACAAGAACACAACCAGAGGAGGTTACAGAGGTAACAATAAGGGAAGAGGACGTGGAGGCAATACCACCAGAGCCTCCACTGCCACTAACCAGTAACTTTATTACGCTACCTCCAGACCACTTCACACCGGTCGGAGGCAGACTACAACAGTTCCTACCTGTCTGGCACACAATTACCACGGACAGGTGGGTGAGAGAAATTATCCAGTCTGGTTATTGCCTAGAACTGACTTTTACACCACCAAACATACCACCCAGACATCGTCCTATGTCCACAGAACACATCACCCTGCTACAACAAGAGGTGAAATGCATGCTGGAAAAGGGGGCCATAGAGCAAGTACCTTTCCACCAACAAGGGACAGGAGTATACTCCCTATACTTCCTTATTCCAAAGAAGGACGGTTCCCTCAGACCAATATTGGACCTCAGACCCCTAAATCAATATATACTATTGGAGCACTTCCATATGATCACACTACAACAAGTGCTCCCGTTGCTACAGCAAGGAGATTTCCTAGCAACACTGGACCTCAAAGATGCGTATTTCCACATACCCATCCATCCATTCCACAGAAAATACCTCGGGTTCACAATAGAAGGCCAACACTACCAATTCAAGGTTTTGCCCTTCGGGGTTACCACGGCTCCAAGAGTGTTTACAAAATGCGTAGCGACAGTGGCAGCACATCTCAGGAGGCAACACGTCCATGTGTACCCCTACCTGGACGTTTGGCTAATACAAGCAAAATCGTACCAAGAGTGTGCAGCACACAGGTCTCAAACAATTCAGTTGCTACACAGCCTAGACTTTTCAATCAACTACACAAAATCGCATCTGCAACCATCCCACGTACAGCAATACCTGTGAGCCACTATAAACATCTCAGTGGCAAAGGCATATCTAAACTCAGCAAGGATAGCCAGTATGCAGATACTCATTCGCAAATTCTGCCACAACACTCTCTACCAGCTCGAGTCTTTAAGCAGCTCATAAGCATGATGGCCTCCTGCATATTCATTGTCCCCCATGCCAGACTTCAAATGCGCCCATTACAGGAATGCCTAGCACGGCAATGGAACCAGGCTCAAGGACAACTAAAATACCTAGTGTTGGTAGACCGTCGCGCTCACAACTCTCTGCAGTGGTGGAACCCACAAAACCTTTCCAAGGGGCGACTGTTCCAAGAGCCGGTTCCACAACTGGTACTAACAGCGGACGCATCACTGACAGGCTGGGGAGCCCATCTCCTTCAATACATAGTACAAGGGCTCTGGACAACCAAACAGAAGAAGCTGCATATCAACCAACTAGAACTGCTAGCGATATTTCTAGCCATAAAAGCATTTCAAAAATACTTGTACAACAAGACTGTGTTGATCCAGACGGACAACATGACCGCAATGTACTATATCCAGAAACCGGGAGGAACGCACTCTCCACAGCTGTCTCATCTGGCACAAAGCATATGGAAGTGGGCGATTCCCAAAAACATTTTTCTCCTAGCAGAACACCTTCCAGGGAAGGACAGTCATATTGCCGACCTGCTAAGCAGGCACAGCCAACAACTACACGATTGGGAGATTCACCCCCAAGTTCTCCAGCCATTCTTCAGAGTGGGGTCACCCAGAAATAGTCCTGTTTGCCTCAAAATAAAACTCCAAATGCCAGTTCTTTGCCGACAGATTCCCACATCCGTTGTCACAGGGCAATGCGATATGGATGAACTGGTCAGGCAGATTTGCGTACGCTTTTCCCGCAGCACCGCTAATCCCGCTGGTGGCACGCAAACTACAGCAACACTCACGCTGATCCTAGTTGCTCCCACATGGGCGAGACAACCGTGGTACACCACCTTCCTAGAACTTTCAGTAGTGCCTCATCAAAGACTGTGCCTTGCACCACATCTTCTAACTCAGAACCATGGAGAAATCAGACACCCAGATCCTAATCCGATGAACCTAGCGATCTGGCTCCTGAGGTCTTAGAGTTCGGAAACCTTAACTTGCCCCCAGATTGCATGAACATCATTAGGGAGGCAAGACAACCAACCACACGAGCGTGCAGAGCAGCTAAATGGAAGAGATTTGTTATTTACTGCAACAAATCAACCCTTTATACGCTTCCTTACAAAACATTGTTACCTGCTACCTACAAAGATGTAACTTAGCATACTCTTCTATACGACTACTACTCGACTACTATATCAGCATACCTTCAAAACAGGCAGCACCTTTCACTGTTTAGGGTACCAGCAATCAAAGCCTTCATGGAGGGTCTGGAAAGGGTGATCCCCCCGAGACACCCCCCTTCCCCAGTCTGGAATCTAAATATAGTACTGACCAGACTTATGAGCCCTCCTTTCGAACCTCTACACTCATGCGAACTACAATTCTTAACGTGGAAGGTTGCATTCTTGGTTGCCATTACCTCACTCAGAAGAGTGAGCGAATTACAAGCACTAACAATTCAAGTAACCTTTCATGCAGGTACATGCCAACAGGGTGGTTCTTAGAACCAACCCTAAGTTCAGGCCTAAAATTGTATCCAATTTCCATATCAACCAATCTTTCAAAACCCACAGTCAGTAGCTGAAAAAGCCCTACACACATTAGATGTAAAAAGAGCTCTACTTTATTATGTGGACAGAACTAAATCATTTAGGAAAACAAAACAACTATTCGTTGCTTTTGCACCACAACACAAAGGAAATCCTATTTCAAACTCAGGAATAGCCAGATGGATAGTTAAATTCATTCACATTTGTTATCAAAAGGCAAAACGCACTTTAACCGTCTCTCCAAGAGCACACTCTACAAGGAAAATGGGGGTATCTATGGCTTTCATAGGAAATATTCCTCTTGAAGGCATCTGTAAGGCAGCCACATGGACCACCATACACACTTTCACAAAACGCTACTGTGTAGACGTGCAAGCTGCTGTAGGCCAGGCTGTCCTCAAAACTCTTTTCCAAACTGCTGCAGCTGGCACAGGTAGCCACCGCTAGAGGAGATACTGCTATTCAGTCTATGCACAGATATGAATTCAGCAGCCCACATGCCTCGAACGGAATATGCTACTTACCAGTATGCATCTGTTCTTGGCATGTAGGGATGCTGACATTCATATCGCCCGCCCTCCTCCCCGGTGCCTGTCGCAGCTGCAGCATTATCTCTGGCATGGCCATCTCTTACTTTACTATCTCCATCTCTGCCACAATGGCGAAAAACAATCTGAGGATGGAGAAGATGCTCATGCGCACTGTAGTCCAGGTGAGGAGTCCCCTATCTTGTGATACTTCAAAGACTCTTCCAAGACAACCAAGTGCAATCATCCGGACCCAACACTAGGCGGCGATCTATGCATAGATATGAATGTCAGCAGCCCTACATGCCCAGAACAGATGCATACTGGTAAGTAGCATATTCCTCATCCTCGCTAAGAGTACACCTAGCAGCGATAGTATCTTACACAAGAGGAGAGACCGGAAGGAGCTTCTTTACATCTCAAATAGTAAAGAGATTACTGGAAGGGGCAAAAAGGATCGCACCACCTAAGAGGTTGCCGCCACCTGCTTGGAACCTTAATTTAGTCCTAACAGAGCTCATGAAAGCGCCCTTTGAACCCATCCATAAGGCCTCCCTACAAATGCTGACAATGAAGACTGCCTTTCTGGTGGCAATCACCTCGCTGTGCAGGGTTAGCAAAGCTACAAGCGCTAACACTGCAAGAACCCTACATTTAAATATACAATGATAGGGTGGTAATGAAAACTGACCTACACTTCATGCCAAAGGTGGTGTTGAGGTTCCACATGAACCAGACGGTACAAATGCCAAGCTTCTTTCAGAAACCATCCACAAGCGCTTAGAGGGCACTCCAGACTCTGGACGCTAGAAGAGCAGTGATGCATTACATGTAAAGAACCAAGGAGCACAGGAAAACAAAGCAGTTTTGTGTCCTTCGCAAGCAGTTTCCTGGGTAAACCAGTAACAAAGGGACCCATCGCACGATGGATCGCACAAACTATACAATTCTGCCGCAAACAGGCAGGCCAGGAACTAGCAGAGGGGGCACGAGCCCACTCTACCAGGAAGAAGGGAGCAACAATAGCCTTTCTGGCTAACACACCCATTCAAGACCTATGCCTGGTGGCAACATGGGCTTCAGTGTACACGTTCACTAAGCACTACTGTGTGGTTATACAAATGAACAAGGAAGCACAAGTAGGACAGAAGGTGCTTCAACATCTATTCAACAACCAATGCTCCTCTTCCACCCAGCCACCACAAACATAACAAACTTGAGTTTTGCTAAATGGGGTGTAAGTCTGAGGAAGTTGTTTTAGATCCTCTGCAATACTTAGAGCGACGAAAAGTGCCCATTTGAAATGGTTTGTAAAAAAAAAAAGAAAAAGAAATCAAAAAAGAAAATCAAACTGCAAAGTCAGTACTTTGCAAAACTCAAGTCTCCAAAGACCAGTTTATAGAGGGGTGTACAGAGGGAATAACATGGTTCGAGGTGGAGGAGATTTTAACAAACCATTCCTCTCCTACAACCAAACTATGACTCAATTACCATTTCCCCCGATCATATAACACCTGTCGGGGGGAAAAAGACTGAAATCTAAGACCCATATTATATCTGACTTCTAAACGGGTATATCCAATCAGAACATTTTCATATGGTCACTATTGAAGATATAATCCCACTTCTCCAAAAAGGAGATTTCATGACAGCACTTGGATCTAAATGAAGCATAATTCCACATTCTAATTTATCCAGTACATATGCAATATCTCAGATTTGCTTTCAACAGACAGCACTTTCAGTTCAAAGTCCAACAGTTAAGGATCACCACAGCCTCCAGAGTAATTACCAAATGCCCTGCAGTAGTAGCAGCCCATTTAAGCAGAGAAAATATACACATTTCCTGATCTAGACAATTGGCTAATCAAAAGCAACACAAATCACACGTCTGCAAAGCACTCGTACAATTTACTGCACAAACTAGATTTCACAGTAAATGCAGTAAAATCTCACCACCACTACAAATACAACCTTACTTGGGAGCAATCCTAAATTGTCAAATAGAAGTAGCTTACCCAAATGTAGACAGAATTCAGACTTCCAAAAATCTGGTGCCACTCTTCCACCATCAGAAGCAAGTATCTGTGAGAACAGTTATGCGTCTCATACGAACTGTGGCCTCATTGCACAGCCATAGTAACTCATGCCAGACTAAATATGCGTCCTCTACAACAATGCCTGGCGCTACATTGTTCTCAAGCGGAGGGTCATTTGGACAATCTAGTGTTGGTCAGCCAGTTTGCCAATCTCTACAATAGTGGAACTCCAACAAATTAGTACAGGGCCAACCTATTATATACCCAATTCCGCAAGCAACCATTACAATGGACGCATCAAGGATAGAGTGGGGAGCACATTTACAGGACATGACGGCACTGGACACAGTCCGTCTCTTCTACACATTAATTAACTAGAACTCTTAGCAGTTCATCTGGCGATAAAAGCATTCCTTTCTCACCTTAAAGACAGGGTAGTTTTGATCAAAACAGATAACATGACAACCATGTATTATGTGCAAAAACAAGGAGGAACAAATCTCCACAATTGCCTCTGTTCAAAAGATCTGCAAGGTTGCTCTGCAGCACAACATTCAGTTGCTCACAGAGTACATACCAGGAGTAGAGAATCACCTGGCAGATCTTCTCAACAGAACACACCAACAGGTCCACGAGTGGAAAATAAATGAAGTCCTACACCCATTCTTCCAACAATGGGGACAACCAGACTTAGATCTATTTGCAACACCGCAAAATGATAAAACTTCGCCTCCAGATTCCAGCATTAACAATCCAAGGGGAGTGCACTATTGAGCAATTAGTCAGGGATATTTGCTTATGCTTTTCTACCTCTCCCCCCTGTCCATTTTTCATTCGCAAACTGAAACAGACATCCCTGGCACTGATACTAATCGCTCCAACATGGGCCTGACTACCATGGTACACAACACTGCTGTAGATGTTGGTAGTACCACACCAAATGTTATCCAACGACAAGATCTTCTTACACAGAGCAAAGGAGCAATACTGCATTCAATCCCCAGATCTGTCAATCTTGAGAATTGGCTTCTGAAGTTTCAGAATTTGAATACCTAAACTTACCAAAAGAATGTATGGATATCCTAAAAGAGTCAAGAAGACCCACAACAAAAGCATGTAATGCAGAAAAGTGGAAACGTTTTGTTTATTACTGCCATTCAGAAGACATTAATCAAATACAAGCATCACCTCAAAACATCTGTTGCATACTTCACTTAAAAAGGGAGGTTTGGCTTTCACTTTTATTGAAATACATCTTACAGCACTAGCGGCATATCTTCAGAATAGAGAACAAACTTCTCTATTTAGAATTCCTGTAATTAAAGCCTTTTTACAAGGACTTAAGTTAATCCCCCCACGAGCACCACCGACACCAATGTGGAATTTAAATATTGTACTAACAAACAAGGTTGATGAGTCCACCATTTATGTACATGCTAATTGCTGTTTCTATCATGGAAACTCGCTTTTTTAATTGCAATTACCTCACTTAGAAGAGTTTCAGAAATTCAAGCATGGACTTTAGAAAAAACATTCTTTCAAGTACATAGAGACAGTGGTTTTAAGAACTAACCCTAAATTTTTACCTAAAGTAATATCGCATTTTCACAAGGCAGAATCCATAGTTGCCTCTATTCTTCACTCAAATCGAATCAGTAGCTGAAAGAGCGTTGCATACAAAAGATCATTATTGTTGTTTATAGATAGAACACAATCTTTTCGTAAAACACAACTGCTTGTTATTTTCAAAACCATATAAGGGTGAGAGGGAGAGGAGTTGGCCTAACGGCTAGAGAGGTCGACCTTAAACCTGGGGAACCGGGTTCGAGGCTCTGCAAGGACGTGCAGCATCCTGGGATTCTGGGCAAATCACTTAACCTCTCTGTGCCCAACAAAAATGAATGAGTTCTCATGTAACGCAACTGGTGCTCGTGTAAAGCGCTCCGATACCAGATTCCTTCGGGTCAAGCTTACGCTATATAAACTCTGCAACAAAAAAAGGGGGAAAACAGTTTCTAAATCGGGTATTGCACGTTCGATAGTTAAATGTATCCAAACATGTTAACTAAAGCAGGCAGAGATTACACTACATATTCCTCCAATAGCACATTCTGCTCGCAAAAAAGGGGCTTCTATGGAACTTATAGTGAATAGTCCCCCAGCTGATATATGTAAATCAGCTACATGGACTGCTCCACATAAATTTACAAAACATTGTGTAGATGGTATGGCAAGACCACAAGCAAATGTTGATCAAGCAGTGTTACAAACTTTAGTTCAAACAAATGCACCAAGCACAAGTTAATCACAGCTTACAGGTAGAACTGGTTTTTAGTCTATGCTAAGCATGTGTATCTACAGCCACACATGCCATCAAACGGTGAATGTTACTTACACAGTAAGCTTTTTGTTTTTAGGCCTGTAGTACTGTGAATTCACATGCGCCCACTCTCCTCCCCGGCGACCTGTGGTCTTTGCATTTACATACGTTTATCATAAATTCACTACATGGTTATCGTCCTAGCATTTGCTATAATTTCACACCATTCTCACCCTCCAAACGGCAAACAATCCAACAGCGGAGTTGATGACCATCTGCAATGCAAATAAGAGGAGGACTCTCTATGCGTGACTCAAAGAACTTCTTCCAAGAAAAACAACTTGCACTCTTATCCAGTATTAGGGGTGTCTTTCATAGATTCACATGCCTGAATCATTCCCCGTCGTCGAGACAGGAGCCTCCGGTAAATAAAAAAGTAATGTCCATAGACATACATAGAGAGAAAGGGTCCAAGGGTCTCCCCTTAGTAGCCTTTCTTTGTCCTCATGTAAAAAGGACCAAACTGACATAGTCAGCCAATCAGCTCCGACCTCCCTCTAGAACCTTCCTGGGAGGAGCCTTCAGTCCCTCAGATTTTCTACCGCACGTTGTGCTAGGGAGTCTCCTGCCTGAGCTCTCCTCAGGATTACCCTAATTTCACCAAACTTTCTTTGAAAGTGTTCTCTGGAAACTCAAAACTCTTCAAGGACTTCTTCAGCACACTATCACTGAAGTAAGTGTGTGTTTCTCCTGCTCTTTCCATGTCTGACTCGGGGAAGAAAGCCCTGTTCAGGGCCTGCTCTTCCTGCAGCAAGAAAAGAATACATGTGGATGATAAGCACGACCTGTGCTTGTATTGCCTTTACCCGGACCATAATTCGGAGAAATGCGCAATCTGTCGGTCTTTTCCAAAAAAGACTGTGAGAGACAGGGAAGGTCGCCTTCTGATTTGGCTGGACAGGCTTAAAAACAGAGACAATCTGGACTCCTCTGTGAGCAGCGTTTCCAGGACATCTGCTGCCTCAAACAAGAGGCCAAGGGAAGCTTCCCCGGGCCCCTCAGACACTCCTCCTACGAAGACTCACAAAAAGTCTTCAGAGGCGAGATCTGCGTCATCTTCAGTGTCTGCTAAAGAGGATAAAACCTTTAAAATGCCTGCTCCGTCCTCCAGACAAAGCCAGAGGACTACTTCAGTCAAAACCACCGTCTCTACCACGTCAGCGTCGTCGCCCTCCGCATCGTCGACGATGACTACGTCCTCCTCCTCTTCAGGTAGACCTGTTTCTTCAATTGTTCCACTAACATCGTCGTCGACGACGAAGACCATGTCGACAACGAAAACTACGTCGAATTGAGTGCGCTACGTGGGTACGTGGGCGCATCCCTGTCTTGTAGGCACACTTGTTAGCGTTCAGGATAACCTGACTCAGATATGCAGTTCAAATGAAAAAAGTTCCAAACAAATTGATTCAGAATTTCATCGTGGTTTATATTTGAATATTATCATTGGTTCTGTGATCAAGCGTTGCATCACGCTGTGTTCATCATGAAGTTAACAATGATTTAACGTTAGCTCCGATGCATTTCGGACTGGCATAGTCCTTTGTCAAGGAGCGCTGTGAAAGGATACAAACAATGCAATCAAATCAACGGTAATGGAAAAGCGGTGTGTCAAGATCATGCAGGTGATAAGGAATGAAAACATGCATTTTGGGATCATGCTGGGAGTGGGTGTGAGTTTTGGTGAAGGGTGGGGTGAGTGTTTAAATACCAGCGGGTGAATGTGAGTTGCATCGGGGGTTGGAGTGAACGAGGCATGCAGGGTAAACGGGTGATTGTTCCTACGGAGGTGAGCGAGCCAGCTGACGGATTTGTGGAAAGTTAACGCGGTAGTGTCAAAAGACGCTACGTGCAAAACAATCAAATACAATCAAATACGTTCTTACATATCGAGGACTTGACAAGATGCTCGCATCGGTGCTGCAAAGTAAAAGAGGAAACGAAGCTGTGGGGTGTCTTTAAACAGAAAGACGTCTGTGAGGAAAAAAGGAGCATGCAATAAGCGTACTTACTGGAAGTGGTGTAAAGGTAGAACCAGGCTTAGCGAGCTCCGCGGAGTTACTGCGGAGTTCCGAGGGAGTGAGGTGAGGGTAAAAATAAAAAAAAAAAAAAAAAAAAAAAAAAAAAAAAAAAAAATGGACTGCGGAGTTCCGGGGGGAGTGAGAGGGTAGTGGAAATAAGTGAAGGGCACGAGGTCAGTGACTAGAGTGAGGTGGCCATGTTGTAATGGGTGTTTACTTATTCAAATGAGTGAAATGACACAGGGGTTAAAAACGGCAGGACAGCGGAACATAGTGTCAAAACAGGATATTTACAGAAAACAACTTAATTCGGTGCGATCATTGAGCCCGAAGGGCTTCAAAGATTGAAGTCTATAAATCCATGACGTCTCCCTTTGTAGGAGAATTTTATTATTGTCTATACCTTCTTTGCGATGTACAACTTCAAGCACAAGGTATTTGAGTTGAGCCACACTGTGATGTTCTTCATTGAAGTGTGTTGCCACATTCGATTTGGGGTTTTTTGTTCGGATGTTTGATTTGTGCTCGTTCAAGCGAGTTTTTATTTTTCGACTGGTTTTGCCCACATATATTTTCCCGCATGGACATTTTAGCATATAGATTAAATTGGTTGAGTCGCATGTAGCGTCCACATGAAGGTTGATGGTGAATCCTCTCATGGGATGATTGATCGTGTTGCCAATGATGACATTGTTGCAATTACCACAATGGTGACATGGACGGGTTCCTGTATGTATTCTTGGTGTGGGGGTAGGGTTGGACAATATTTCCCTTATGTTCATCGGTCTATTGTAAGCAAAGATGGGAGGTTCTCTGAATAAATCTTCAAAGTCTGGTTCTGATGATAAAATACGCCAATGTTTTAGGACGATTTTCTTATAGATTTTGCTGGAGGTGGAATATCTGGAAACCAGTGCCATTCTTTGGTTGGAGTCTTTTTGTTTGCTTGTTAAAGCTTCAGTACGAGGAATGGTGTTAACTCTTTCTACTGCCTCCTTGATTACAGTTTGAGGGTACCCTCTGCTGGAGAATCGTTTTTCCATACATTGCAATTGGGAGTTTCTTGTGTCGTTGTTGGAAACTATTCTTGTAACTCTCAGCATTTGGCTAAAAGGAAGATGTCTTTTGAGTGAATCTTGATGAAAGCTACTGTATAGTAACGTGTTGTTGCGATCGGTTGGCTTACGGTACAGGTCGGTTTCAATGCCATCGGGGGTGATGTTCACGAGTACATCCAAGAATGTTATGGCTTTATCGGAGATGTTCCATGTGAGTTCAATGCGATCATCTTTGGAATTGAGGGTAGTTAATGCGGTTTCCAGGTGTTCACGTGAGTCTTTCCAAATGAAAAATAGGTCATCAATGTATCGAGTGTAGAGTTTGAGGTTGTCTGCCCAATTTCTGTTGGTTAGGATGTGGTTGAACTCGAAGTTGCCCATGTAAATGTTGGCATACGTCGGCGCGGCGCAATTGCCCATTGCCATCCCAGACAGTTGTAAATACCACCGTTCTTCAAAGGAAAAATAGCTGTGGTATAACGTGAAAATCATGAGCTCCAGAATGAAGCGTTTCATGGGTTCAGTCAAGTCAGTTTTCAATAATGCTGATTCAATAGCCTCAATACCACCGGCATGTGGGATCGAGGTGTACAAACTCTTCACGTCAGCTGTACACAAAAAGATTTGTTCATCCCTACTGATTTGGACGGTATTCAGTTTATTGATGAAGTCAGTGGTGTCTTTAATGTAGCTCTCAAGGTTGATGACTGAGGGTTGAAGGTAACGGTCAATGAATTTACCAATCGGTTCGTGGATAGATCCTCTGGTGGAGACTATAGGGCGGAAGGGCGGATTCATAAGGTCTTTGTGAATTTTTGGGAGCATTGTGATGGAGGGGCTCCTGGGGTGTTCAGTGGTGAGGTAACGTTTAGTACGCTCATCGATGATCTCGTTGTCAATGGCTTTATTGAGAATGTTGTTTAAGATCGTTTTGTATTCGTTGGTGGGGTTGCCTTCAAGTGGCATGTAGGTGTTGGTGTCCAAAACGTGTTCCCTGGCTCTCAGGTTGTAGAGATCAGTGTTTAGGATGACGAGGGCGCCTCCTTTATCGGCTTTGAGGCATTTGATTGCTTTGTTGTTTGCAAGATTTTTTAAAGTATCCTGATCTTTATTAGTAAGGTTTTTCCGGGATCTCTTTTTGAAGTTGATCTTGGCGGTGTCTTGGCGTACTAGAGTTTCAAAAGTATCAATGCTTTTGTGACTGCTCGGAGGTAAATAACTGCTGGGTGGGCGTAGTCCGCGCAACAAGTCAGGTTTGGGTTCCACTGGAGGTTCTAAGACTTTTTCAAAGAAGTATTTTAAACGTAACTTCCTGGTAAATTTGAAAGTGCTGACTTCAAGTTCGAGTAAGTTGGTATGATTGGTGGGTATGAACGACATGCCTTTCTGAAGAGTTTTGATTTCATGTGTGGTAAGAGCGGTATCAGAAATGTTAATGACTAACGATTCCTCTTGGGTTTTGGCTTGGTCTGAGGTGGTTGCTGCGTTTTTTCGTTGTCTTTTGTTTGTCCTTTTGCCCCGTCTGGGTCGTCGATTCCGTCTGGGCGTGGGTCTAAAAAAGGCACGCTGATGGTGGTGTCGGTTTGAGATGTAGAGGGGATTGAAGGTTGTTCAGCCCGATCTGTTGAGGTCGTCCGTGTGGTTGGTGGACCTTTAGGGCGACGGTTGGTGGAGTCGCTGTCTGAAGATGAGGTGTCGGTGTTTTGGGTGTATGGCTTATTCCTGCGGCGTTGGGCGTAAACCTCCGCCCAGGTGTATACTTCCCCTAGTTTATAATCTAAGGTGTCACGCCGAAATTTGCGTAACTTGCGTTCGTTGATCTCACTCGTATGACGGTCTATTTGTTTGTTGATCTCTTCCAAAGTTGAGTTGAGTTCTTCTGTGGTTATGAGAGCTTTGAGTTCATTTTCCGTGGTGTTAATTTCAAGAGTGAGTTCTTGTAGAATGCCAGACAGTTCTTCAATTATTAACAGTATCAGGTCGAGGCTGCATTTATTTAAAATAGCGTACCATCTTTCTAGGAATGCCTTGGAATTTTTACATAGCGAGGGCTTAAGGGCAATCCGGAGGCCTCTGGGGATGCGAAGCGCCTTATGATATTTAATGAGCGTGCTTGCGTGAAGTTTCTGGTTGACACGGCGTTTGAGGAGATAGAGTAATTGTTTGACACATTGTTCTTTTGTCTTGCTTGATGTTGTAGATGTGGTTTCTTCGTCGATTAGTGCATAGATCCTATCCATTGCATCTTGATCAAAAGCAAGAATTTCAGCGTGAGCTTCAGTGGACTTGGAGATCTCGTCATATTGCATGTTTGATTGATGGTGCAGGAGGCGTGCAGCCAGCCTAATGGGCAGTAAGTTACGTCTATGTGGTTGAAAGGATAGGCACAGGCGCACAGCCAAGGTTTGAGAACAAAGTTGGAAAAATGGTAGAGGTTGAAAAATAGGTTGAAGGTGCTCTGACAGGTAACGCAACTGGAAGTATACACCTGGGCGGAGGTTTACGCCCAACGCCGCAGGAATAAGCCATACACCCAAAACACCGACACCTCATCTTCAGACAGCGACTCCACCAACCGTCGCCCTAAAGGTCCACCAACCACACGGACGACCTCAACAGATCGGGCTGAACAACCTTCAATCCCCTCTACATCTCAAACCGACACCACCATCAGCGTGCCTTTTTTAGACCCACGCCCAGACGGAATCGACGACCCAGACGGGGCAAAAGGACAAACAAAAGACAACGAAAAAACGCAGCAACCACCTCAGACCAAGCCAAAACCCAAGAGGAATCGTTAGTCATTAACATTTCTGATACCGCTCTTACCACACATGAAATCAAAACTCTTCAGAAAGGCATGTCGTTCATACCCACCAATCATACCAACTTACTCGAACTTGAAGTCAGCACTTTCAAATTTACCAGGAAGTTACGTTTAAAATACTTCTTTGAAAAAGTCTTAGAACCTCCAGTGGAACCCAAACCTGACTTGTTGCGCGGACTACGCCCACCCAGCAGTTATTTACCTCCGAGCAGTCACAAAAGCATTGATACTTTTGAAACTCTAGTACGCCAAGACACCGCCAAGATCAACTTCAAAAAGAGATCCCGGAAAAACCTTACTAATAAAGATCAGGATACTTTAAAAAATCTTGCAAACAACAAAGCAATCAAATGCCTCAAAGCCGATAAAGGAGGCGCCCTCGTCATCCTAAACACTGATCTCTACAACCTGAGAGCCAGGGAACACGTTTTGGACACCAACACCTACATGCCACTTGAAGGCAACCCCACCAACGAATACAAAACGATCTTAAACAACATTCTCAATAAAGCCATTGACAACGAGATCATCGATGAGCGTACTAAACGTTACCTCACCACTGAACACCCCAGGAGCCCCTCCATCACAATGCTCCCAAAAATTCACAAAGACCTTATGAATCCGCCCTTCCGCCCTATAGTCTCCACCAGAGGATCTATCCACGAACCGATTGGTAAATTCATTGACCGTTACCTTCAACCCTCAGTCATCAACCTTGAGAGCTACATTAAAGACACCACTGACTTCATCAATAAACTGAATACCGTCCAAATCAGTAGGGATGAACAAATCTTTTTGTGTACAGCTGACGTGAAGAGTTTGTACACCTCGATCCCACATGCCGGTGGTATTGAGGCTATTGAATCAGCATTATTGAAAACTGACTTGACTGAACCCATGAAACGCTTCATTCTGGAGCTCATGATTTTCACGTTATACCACAGCTATTTTTCCTTTGAAGAACGGTGGTATTTACAACTGTCTGGGATGGCAATGGGCAATTGCGCCGCGCCGACGTATGCCAACATTTACATGGGCAACTTCGAGTTCAACCACATCCTAACCAACAGAAATTGGGCAGACAACCTCAAACTCTACACTCGATACATTGATGACCTATTTTTCATTTGGAAAGACTCACGTGAACACCTGGAAACCGCATTAACTACCCTCAATTCCAAAGATGATCGCATTGAACTCACATGGAACATCTCCGATAAAGCCATAACATTCTTGGATGTACTCGTGAACATCACCCCCGATGGCATTGAAACCGACCTGTACCGTAAGCCAACCGATCGCAACAACACGTTACTATACAGTAGCTTTCATCAAGATTCACTCAAAAGACATCTTCCTTTTAGCCAAATGCTGAGAGTTACAAGAATAGTTTCCAACAACGACACAAGAAACTCCCAATTGCAATGTATGGAAAAACGATTCTCCAGCAGAGGGTACCCTCAAACTGTAATCAAGGAGGCAGTAGAAAGAGTTAACACCATTCCTCGTACTGAAGCTTTAACAAGCAAACAAAAAGACTCCAACCAAAGAATGGCACTGGTTTCCAGATATTCCACCTCCAGCAAAATCTATAAGAAAATCGTCCTAAAACATTGGCGTATTTTATCATCAGAACCAGACTTTGAAGATTTATTCAGAGAACCTCCCATCTTTGCTTACAATAGACCGATGAACATAAGGGAAATATTGTCCAACCCTACCCCCACACCAAGAATACATACAGGAACCCGTCCATGTCACCATTGTGGTAATTGCAACAATGTCATCATTGGCAACACGATCAATCATCCCATGAGAGGATTCACCATCAACCTTCATGTGGACGCTACATGCGACTCAACCAATTTAATCTATATGCTAAAATGTCCATGCGGGAAAATATATGTGGGCAAAACCAGTCGAAAAATAAAAACTCGCTTGAACGAGCACAAATCAAACATCCGAACAAAAAACCCCAAATCGAATGTGGCAACACACTTCAATGAAGAACATCACAGTGTGGCTCAACTCAAATACCTTGTGCTTGAAGTTGTACATCGCAAAGAAGGTATAGACAATAATAAAATTCTCCTACAAAGGGAGACGTCATGGATTTATAGACTTCAATCTTTGAAGCCCTTCGGGCTCAATGATCGCACCGAATTAAGTTGTTTTCTGTAAATATCCTGTTTTGACACTATGTTCCGCTGTCCTGCCGTTTTTAACCCCTGTGTCATTTCACTCATTTGAATAAGTAAACACCCATTACAACATGGCCACCTCACTCTAGTCACTGACCTCGTGCCCTTCACTTATTTCCACTACCCTCTCACTCCCCCCGGAACTCCGCAGTCCATTTTTTTTTTTTTTTTTTTTTTTTTTTTTATTTTTACCCTCACCTCACTCCCTCGGAACTCCGCAGTAACTCCGCGGAGCTCGCTAAGCCTGGTTCTACCTTTACACCACTTCCAGTAAGTACGCTTATTGCATGCTCCTTTTTTCCTCACAGACGTCTTTCTGTTTAAAGACACCCCACAGCTTCGTTTCCTCTTTTACTTTGCAGCACCGATGCGAGCATCTTGTCAAGTCCTCGATATGTAAGAACGTATTTGATTGTATTTGATTGTTTTGCACGTAGCGTCTTTTGACACTACCGCGTTAACTTTCCACAAATCCGTCAGCTGGCTCGCTCACCTCCGTAGGAACAATCACCCGTTTACCCTGCATGCCTCGTTCACTCCAACCCCCGATGCAACTCACATTCACCCGCTGGTATTTAAACACTCACCCCACCCTTCACCAAAACTCACACCCACTCCCAGCATGATCCCAAAATGCATGTTTTCATTCCTTATCACCTGCATGATCTTGACACACCGCTTTTCCATTACCGTTGATTTGATTGCATTGTTTGTATCCTTTCACAGCGCTCCTTGACAAAGGACTATGCCAGTCCGAAATGCATCGGAGCTAACGTTAAATCATTGTTAACTTCATGATGAACACAGCGTGATGCAACGCTTGATCACAGAACCAATGATAATATTCAAATATAAACCACGATGAAATTCTGAATCAATTTGTTTGGAACTTTTTTCATTTGAACTGCATATCTGAGTCAGGTTATCCTGAACGCTAACAAGTGTGCCTACAAGACAGGGATGCGCCCACGTACCCACGTAGCGCACTCAATTCGACTTACAGCTTAACGCACCTGGACAGTTGCGTTACCTGTCAGAGCACCTTCAACCTATTTTTCAACCTCTACCATTTTTCCAACTTTGTTCTCAAACCTTGGCTGTGCGCCTGTGCCTATCCTTTCAACCACGACAACGAAAACTACATCATCGTCGACGCCGTCACCGGCGACGAGCCCATCGTCGTCAAAACCGGCGACGACCAGAGTGTCGACGAGAGTCTCGTCGACGAGACCATCGTCTACGAAGGTACCGTCGATGAAGACCACGACTTCGCAATCGTCGACGACCAAGATCCCTTCGTCCACCTCACCGTCGACGAAGACCTCGTCGACGACCCCGTCGACGAGAGACTCGTCGTCGACGACCCCGTCGACTAAGATCCCGTCGACGAAGACCCCGTCGACGACGGCCCCGTCGACGACGACACCAAAGGCTCTGTCGACGGACTCGACGACGACACCGTCGACGGGCGACTCGTCGTCCAATGAACCATGGAAAAAATCGAAACTGGTGGAAGCACCGTCCATGATGCTGCCACCGTCGACGACCCCCTCGACGACGACCAGCTCTACCATACGGTCTGGTAAACCAAGCAAACCACTAATTACCCCGGAAACGACGTCTCCAAGCAAGGTGGACAAGCAACCACCTCAAGAAATTTTCCAAAGCGAGGAATCCGAAGAGGATGACCATCTGGATCCCGCTACTTCGGTCTCAGAACTTCACATAAAATGTCAAAGCACTGATGAGGAACTGGAGGACTTCACCTACCAGGAACACTCCGTCCAGGCCAGTGTCCGCACTGAAGTCACCCCCATGATATGCTTACCAGCGACACTGGTGGATGACTTACGACTTCTTGTACAAGACTACAAGCAACGCTTTCCGGAGGCTAACAGAGGTGGCCAAGCGCCTAAGAGTCCCGCACCAGGGGACAAGGGAGATCAGACACCTCCAGCTCAAGGACAGGTGTCCGCACCGGAACGCACTCACCTTCACCACCAAACCCACCACGACGCCCAGCCTCAAGTGGGGGTTTCTTCGGACGATGAGGAGGAAGAGGAAGAACTGGAGGAGGGAGAGGTCCAGGAGGTTCACTCGGACCACTCGGACCAGGATGAAGAGGATGAATATATAGCATCATCCCCAGCCTCACCACAACCACGCCAAGCGGTCTCCCCCCCCGGTGGACATTGCTGGCTTCCACAAGCTGGTGGAGAGAGCGGCGAAGAGATTCCACATGGTGGTGGAATCCACGGAAACTGACTGTTTCCTGCACGACTTTAAGGAACAGACTCAGAAATCTACAAAAGCTGTTCCGATCATAGAATTTTTGTGGGAACAAGGAAAGAAGTTAATGCTAACTCCTGCTTCTGTGCCGGCGGTGGTCCCACGCCTAGATGAGAAATACAGAGCACCACTCACTGCGGCGGCTTGCCTTAATGGTCACCCCAAACCGGACTCGGTAGTGACGCAGGCGGCCCAGAAACACTCCCGCAACCCTTCCTCACCACTGTCCGCTCCCCCGGACAAAGAGGGCAGAAAACTTGACACGATTGGGAAACGTTTCACATCCACATCGGCCATGTCCATCAAGGTGGCCAACTCCATTGCCTTGCTGGGGCGTTACAATCGCCAGCTGTGGGAGGACATTGCCCCTTACATGAAGGAACTGCCTGATGACGTCCAGGGTGAGGTGAAAGCGCTCCTCGCGGAGGGTCAATCTTCTGCAGCGGAACTCGTAGACTGTGCTATTGACGCAGCCATGACAGGCTTCCGTCAACTTGCGGGAGCTGCTGTACTGAGACGCCAGGGATGGCTAAGAGCGACTTCATTCCGCCAAGAAGTCCAAGCAAAGGTTCTGGACATGCCCTTCGACGGCCAGCACCTGTTTGGAGAAAAGGTCGACGAGGCTCTACAGGCCATTAAGAAGGACACAGACACGGCAAGGGCACTGGGCTCTCTGCAGTCTAGAAACCAGTCCTTTCGGGGCAACAGGCCCAGAGGTCAGTCCTCCTATCGAGGCTCATATCAAAACAGGTCCTCATCCTCGTTCTCCTACAATCACAAGGGCCAGTACCAAAACAAACAACAGCAAGGCCGTCAATCTTCATTCGGAAGATCAACCTACAGAGGTAAAAATACCAAGAGGGGCGCTGGCGGCCGCCAGTGACCGACTACTCCAGCCAGTCCAAACACCATATCCATCCTTTCAAATTGGAGGAAAGCTGACCCATTTCCTCCACAATTGGCAGTACATCACCACGGACCGGTGGGTTCTTCAAATTATTCGGTTCGGCCACTCTCTCGAATTCACCTCCATCCCTCCCAATACCCCTCCACGCAGACGGACACACAAACATCCACGCCTGCTTCTGAAGGAACTTTCGGCAATGCTACAAAAAGGAGCAATCGAAAGGGTTCCGGCATCCTCAAAGGGGAAAGGATTTTACTCCCACTTCTTTCTTGTACAACAAAAAGAAAACAAGTGGAGACCCATCCTGGATCTACGGGGACTCAACACCTTCCTGCGGAGCCAATCGTTCAGGATGGTGACGATTCAAGAAATCCTGGGCATTCTAGAGAAAGGAGATTTCATGGTATCACTGGATCTCCAGGATGCATACTACCACATCCCCATCCTCAAAAATCACCGGAAATTCCTAAGATTCGAGGTGGCGGGCCGTCACTATCAGTTCAAAGTCCTGCCGTTCGGCCTCAAGTCCGCACCGCGCATTTTCACGAAATGCCTTGCGCCAGTGGCAGCCTTCCTGCGTCAACTGGGCCACCAAGTCTTCCCCTACCTAGACGACTGGCTGGTGAAAGCACCCTCACCTGGGAACGCAATCACGTCCTCCAACGCCTGCACCAATCTCTTTCAAAATCTGGGATTGACGCTCAACATCAAAAAATCATGCATGGTCCCCGCAACAAAGATTACCTTCCTAGGGGCCATGTTGGACACGGTGTGCACAAAAGCCTTCCCCTCAAAAGAGAGGACAGACAAGATCTTATCTCTGGCCACGGCTGTGGCGAAGACAACGCACCTGAAAGTTCGGACTTACACCTCCCTCCTGGGGATGATGTCTTCCTGCATACTCCTCATTCCGCACTGCAGGCTCAGAATGCGGCCCTTACAGGAGGCACTCGCGAGCCAATGGACCCAAAGCACTGGCTCCTTCGAGGACATACTTCGGGTCACACCAAAAATTTCCAAAGCTCTACAATGGTGGACACATCGCCGGAATCTAACAGTGGGCTTACCGTTTCTCCTCCCAGCATCACCGCTGGTGATAACAACGGACGCCTCCCTAGAAGGATGGGGCGCGGTGCTCCAGGACCTACAGATCAGCGGCAAATGGGACTCTCACGAGCAATCCCTCCATATAAACCTCTTGGAACTAAGGGCAGTGTATCTGGCTCTTCAAGCCTTCTTACCCCGCATCCAGAAATCCCCGGTGCTCGTCAGGACAGACAACACCACGACGATGCACTATCTAAACAAACAAGGGGGAACACGTTCGCTCTCGCTCTCACGCGAATCACAGACGATCTGGAACTGGCTGGTGCTGCACGAAATCCAACTCAAAGCAGAATACGTCCCAGGAAAGGACAATACCATCGCGGACGCCCTGAGCAGGCAAAAGTCCCTCTCCCACGAGTGGGAACTATCGGACAGCGCCCTCACTCACATCTTCTCTCTTTGGGGAGTACCAAACATCGACCTCTTTGCCACCAAGAGGAACGCCAAATGCCCGTGCTACGCAAGTTGGCATCCCCAACCAGGATCACTAGGAAATGCGTTTTCCATCGGATGGTACAGCGTCTTTGCATACGCCTTTCCTCCATTCCCGATGATTCCACGGCTCCTCAGGAAGATGAAGGCGGAACCTTGCACCCTGATCCTGATTGCCCCGTACTGGCCGAGGCAACACTGGTTCTCGGATCTGCTTCGACTGTCCATCAGATCACCGATTCGCCTGAACCAACACCCGGCCCTTCTGACGATGTCCAACGGGCAAGTGCAGCACCCGAACCTCCAATCGCTCAAATTATCAGCCTGGCTCCTGAGCACAGAGAGTTCGGTGGCCTGAATATCCCACAGGACTGCAGGGATGTACTAGCCAAAGCAAGGGCAGACAGTACGAACAAGACCTACTGTCTCAAATGGAAGAGGTTCTGCATATGGTGTTCAGACCAGGGCCTACGGCCCCTCGCCATCACACCTGAACAGATATTACCATACCTCCTGCATTTGGCCCAGTCGGGACTGGCGCATACGTCCATCAAAGTTCACCTGGCAGCAATCTCGAGGTTCACCAGAACGGTCACAGGACCTTCCCTGTGGTCTAGTCGACTGGTCAAACAATTCCTCAAAGGGCTATACAGATCCTTCCCGAGACCTCGGAAAGTACCTCCCACGTGGCAACTTAACCTGGTACTCAACCAGCTCATGCGTCACCCGTTTGAGCCCATTCACAGGGCATCTCTTCAACACCTCTCATGGAAAACAGCGCTCTTGCTCGCTCTAACTTCGGCCAGAAGGGTTAGCGAACTGCAAGCCTTGTCCATTCAGGAACCATATCTGCAATTCAGACATGATAGGGTGATACTTCGACCAAACCCTAAGTTCATTCCTAAGGTGCCCTCGGACTTCCATCTCAACGAACCATTAGTCCTTAGGTCATTCTTTGCCAACCCTTCCACGGCAGCGGAAAGGTCGCTGCATTCTTTGGACCTTATGAGGTGCCTAAAGTTCTACCTGGACAAGACTAAGGATCTCAGGAAATCCTCACAGCTGTTCGTGGCATACAGCAGGCCACGAATGGGCCTACCCCTCACGAAGCAGAGTATCTCCAGATGGATCTCCTCGGCGATTTCCTTCTGCCACGAAAAGGCCGGCCGGCCTTTGAATGACCGTGTTCTGGCTCACTCAACCAGAGCAATGTCTACGTCGGCAGCACTGTTTGCTGGAGTGCCGATCCTGGACATCTGCAGAGCGGCGACCTGGAAGTCACCGCATACTTTCTCCAGACACTACTGCCTGGATATCGAACTCCAGAAGGATGCGGCAGTGGGCCAGGCGGTGCTTCGCCATCTCTTTCAGTAAGGTGAGCCTTCCTACATCCCGCCTTCCAGGTATGCACATTATTGCTCTGATGATATTATGTCTAAGCTGTCTCTTTATTGTATGATATTATATGCTGTATCTACTATGACGGCAGAGCAACTCTGTTTTACAAATGTGCTACTATGATTGCTAGCTACTCTGATTCAGGCATGTGAATCTATGAAAGACACCCCTAATACTGGATAAGAAATGCGTTACTTACCTGTAACAGCAGTTATCCAGTATTGGTGTCTTTCATAGATTCACATGCAACCCTCCCGCCTCACCTGGAAGGACTCACTTCCCTCTCGGAACTATATTACGCCAAACCTAGCTGGGTGCGTACGAAAATCTGAGGGACTGAGGCTCCTCCCAGGAAGGTTCTAGAGGGAGGTCGGAGCTGATTGGCTGACTGTCAGTTTGGTCCTTTTTACATAAGGACAAGGAAAGGCTACTAAGGGGAGACCCTTGGACCCTTTCTCTCTATGTATGTCTATGGACATTACTTTTTTATTTACCGGAGGCTCCCGTCTCGACGACGGGGAATGATTCAGGCATGTGAATCTATGAAAGACACCAATACTGGATAACTGCTGTTACAGGTAAGTAACGCATTTCTTCCAAGGCCAACACTAGATGATGGACGTATGCTAAATACTAAGCATGTGAATCTACAGCACTACATGCCACAAACAGATGCTTACTGAGCAAGTGACACACACACATACACATATATCTATATATATATCTATATATATATATATATATATATATATATATATATATATATATATATATATATATATATATATATATATATATATATATATATATATATATATATCCACACAGTAGGTCCAAGTAAAACAAAAGACCTGCCACCATGCATAAGTAGATTATAATGAGGTACGATAGCCAGGAACCGATTTCTCGAGCGAGGACTGTTTCACGGAAGAAAAGTGAACCAGAGCTCCGATAGGCCTTGTGCATGTAGCACAGTGTACTTAAGTAGATGTGCTTTCCGATGAGAGTCCATTGAACGTTGCGTACATTAACGGCGACTGAAGTCTTTAGATAATGACAGAGCAAACTCGCTACTGCATTTTCTACTTTCTGGTGTCAACAGATTTTGTGATGCTCATAGGTAGAGCATGTTTACCTAGTCTAGCCTAGAGATGATCTATGATTGTACAATATAGTTCATTGAACAGAGAGGAAGAAGCCAGATAATCTTTCTGAGACATTTAAGTAACATGAAACAATAGACGTGAACTTGGGTATTAAAGTCCATTGAAAGCTTAGAATCGAGCCAGACGTCCAGGTTCTTAACCACTTCACAAGGAGTAGACAGGAATTCTAGATCTGCTGTCCACAATTGAGGGCCCCAAAGTTGGTCTGTTACCTACCCAAAGCACCTGTCTTGTCACCGTTCAATTTGAGGCAGTTTGTTTTATCCACCCTGCCACCTCAGTAAGACGGAACAGAAATGAAACTCATTTTATTAATCGGCTGCACTGAGTGACACATTGATTTGGGTGTCATCAGCATACATAAATAGCGACAGTCAATGGCCTTCAAGATCAACAAAGGGTGGAATGTAAATATTAAAAAGTGTGGGCTTAGGGAAGAAGCCTGATGCACACCACACAGCAAATGTAGCAGTGAGGATTTATGTGACTTGGACAATCTGGAACGTTGGATCTTGAAGAAAGGACTTGAACTACAATAGAGACGCGTCCTAAATATTAGTTTCAGCTAGTCTCTGACATAGAACCGAGTGGAATACTATATCTAAGGCTGCGCCGAGATCTAGGCGAATGAGGTCAGTGGTACAACCACTATCCAGTTGTCTCCTAAGATGTTCCACTGCTCGGAGAAGAACCATTTCTGTGCTGAAGCCAGAGCTAAAGCCAGACTGGGAACTGTGTAAGATTGTGGTTGTGTGGGTAGGTAGACAGCTGACCATGAACATGTTTTTCGAGAATCTTGGAGTGAATTGCCAACATAGAGATGGGTCGATAGTTGGCCATACATTTGCGTCAAGGGCGGACTTTTTAAGTACAAGAACCACCATAGCATGTTTACTCCAGTATTGGAACTTTCATAGATTCCCATGCTTGAATCATTCCCCGTCGTTGAGATGGGAGTCCAGGTATATATAAAAGTAGCAATACAAACCCTTACACGTAGAAACTGGGGCTAAGCACCCTTCTAGTTTTGTAACATCCACCTGTTTTTGTAAAAGAGACCAAATAAAATCAACAACCTATCAGAACAGCCTCACCCTTAGAACCCTCCTGAGAGAACCTCAGACCATTAGATTTCCTACCGCGACCTGGGCGGGGGGGGGGGGGGGGTTTCTCCACTGAGCTCTGCTCAGTTTTTTTCCTGGGGAAGAAAGGCCTATTTACAGCCTGTTCCACCTGCTCTAAAAAAAGGCTTTACATAGATGACCCTCACAAGGACTGCATCTATTGCCTCTATCCAGATCACTGGGCTAAAGATTGCAAGGTTTGCCATACTTTTTCCACAAAAACCTTGAGAGACCATGAGGGACTTCTCCTGACCTGGCTCCAAAAGCTGAAATCCAGGAAGGATCCTTTATCCAGTGATATTGATGAGGCCTCATCAGCTTAATCTTCCAAGAGATCTGAGGTCGAGATCTGACCCCTCTTCTTCTGAAGACTGACCTGGTAAAGCCTTTAATGATCTCTCATAGGTCTGACAAGCAAAGTCCAAACAATTCTCCTAAGCAAGGTGTAAAGGAGAGGGAAGGACTTTCTAAAGGAAAATCTGCAGCGAGGAAGTAGAGTTCTGTTCCTTCATCTTCTCCTCCTGACAGAAAAAAGAACTTTAAAAAGCCCTGCTCTATACATTCTGAGGGAAAACATACTAAGAACATTCCACCATTGACTACACCATTGACGAAGAAACTGTCATCGTCTTCGTTTGCTCGCAGCGAAAGGGTGCAATCTTCTGTCTTTTCCTTGCCTTCATCAACCACGATGCAGTTTCATCTTCTACGCAGTGACGACTGATGCAATGGTGACGGCACACTCCATCTGAGCTCATGGTTCCTCATATGCAGAGAGCTTGGCGAGTCCTTAACCCAAAGGCAAAGCTGCTTTTGTGCATTCTAGGCTTTTCGAGTACGACGATGACCACTGCTGTAGTGACGACGACTACGTAGACTATGATGACCTCAGTGACGGTACAGACGATGACAATACCTACATCATCGACCAGTCAATGGGTCAAATTTCAGAGGTATTCATCAGGAAACGTTGCATTACTCTGAAGCTCACTTCTCCCAGCAAAGTGACACCTCTGCTACCTACTCACCTCCTAGAAGAGGAGGATTGGGAGGATGAAGGTCCATATGGGTATGCACCTAGCCCTTCTGAACTGCACGTGAAGTGCCAAGACCTAGATTCGGAAGACTTGATATAAAGAGCAGGAATATGATCCTCCCTAGAACTAACATGGAGGATACCAAGAGGAGATGATTTGTATGCCATACTCCTTGATTTCTGATGTACAACTCAGCTCTCAGACAATAAAAGGACATTTCCAACTACATCTCTTGCTCAAGAACAGGTTTCATCTCCTGCTGTTCCACTTGGAGGGCCTTCCACCCCTCTGCTGCCACCACCACTGCAATTAATTGCGGATCCACCACCGACTCCAATTATTCAGGTTGATACCTTGGATGATGACCAGGAAAATGCAGTTCTTCCGGATCCAGACAGGCAATGGGACGATTATATTATCCCTACTCCTGCTTAATCTTTACCGGTGCCAGTGAATTCTCTGCCTGGAGATGTAGCTGGTTTCCATAATTTGTTGTAGAGGGCAGCAAAGATTCGAGCTTCCTATGCCATCAGTACCGTCTGATTGCTTCCTATATGATTTTAAAGAACCCTTTAAGAAATCTGTGAGATCAATTCCTATCGTTGGTCATGTTTGAGAAGAGAAGCTCAACGTTATGAAGACCCCAGCTACAGTTGTCCTGGTGCTTCCTCGTTTAGAGAAAAAGTATAAAGCCCCGGAAGATAGCCCAGCTTGCCCAGTGAGTCAGCCATAACCAGACTGTGATATCGCAGGCAGCACAGAGGAAGTCTAACAATCCAGCGGCTCCTCTAACAACACCTCCAGACAAGGAAGGCAGATGCCTGGACAATGCAGGCAAAAGGTTTTCATCAATGTCAAGCCTTCTTGTAAAAGCGGATAACGCTTTAGCCATCTGGGGGCGCTACGACTGACTGTGGTATGATCTCTCTCCCTACCATGACCAGTTGCCTGGTGACAGCAGGGCTGACACAATAAAAGATTCTCCAGGAAGGAGAGGGCCTCCTCAGAGGTGATTGATTGCGCAATGGACATTGCAACAACTGTGTTCTGTTCCCTGGCTGGAGCGGCAGTCCTTTGTTGCCAGGGATGGCTTAGCGTGACCTCATTTAGACCTAAGGTGCAGAACAAGATTTTGATGGAGAGGAGCTCTTTGGTAAGCACATAGATGATGCGCTTCACAACATAAAAAAAGATACACGCAAGATCATTAGGGATGCTCCAATACCGAAAGGTCCCCTTTTGTGGTGCAAAGGGAAGAGGTTTTCCCTCATATTGAGGTTACCAGCAATATCGGTACTCCTCGTATACGCCTACCTTGCAATCTAAACGCCAGCAGTATAACCAGCAGCAGGGGCAGCCCTCATCATATTAGAGATAAACAAACCGAGGGGACGCCAAGGGAAGGAGCACTCTAGTCATCAATAGCGGCCTGCTGGCTCTGTCTATTGTTCTTTCCCCTCATTTAACTCTTGTGGGGGGCAGGGTCTCACATTACTTCCAAGATACAACAGATAACATTGGATCGTTGCGTTCTCAATATAATCCAAATTGGTCACTCAGTTTGTTCATCCTCCTCCAAGTTCCCTCTTGCCAACATAATGAAACATCTTTGTCTCCTGCGCCTAGAGGTCCAACAGATGCTGCAAGAAGGGGCGATAGAGCTGGTCACTGTCTCGCAATGTGGAGAGGGTTTCTACTCCCTGTTCTTTCTAGTTTGAAAGACTGTAGAAAAATGGTACCCTATTCTAGATCTGAGGGAGTTCAACACCTATCTCATCAAACAGTTTCGAATGGTCTCCTTGCAGGACATACTTCGACTTTTAAATTCAGGAGATTTCCTGGCCACTTTGGACCTAGAGGAAGCATATTTTCATGTTACCTTACATCCATCCCACAGGAAGTTTCTTCGCTACACAGTAGCCAAGAGCCACTTTCAATTCAGTGTTCTTCCCTTCGGCCTCAGATCGACACCCACGATCATTACAAAGATACTGGCTCCGGTAGCAGCTTTTTTAAGGAAACCCCACCTTTTTTTTCCCTTACATGGACGACTGGTTGCTAAATGCTCCTACCAAGACTGCATCCGAGAGGTCCGTGCCAGCTTGTACAAAGCTGTTCAAAAGTCTGGGTCTTACCCTCAACAGGGAAAAATCATATTGGTCACATCCCTGAACAAAGCTTTTCCGTCAGTGGAAAGACAAGCCAAATTAATGTTGATGGCCCATCTACTTCAAAAAAGGTCACTTTCAGTTTACCTCTACAAGTCCCTTCTGGGGTCAATTACGTCCTGCATTCCTCTAATTCCTCACTGCAGGTTACGAATGCGCCCTCTTCACGAACATCTGGACTTACAGTGGCGCCAAATAGAAGGGTCTTTCGTCGAGGACATGATCATGATCACTGTGCCAATGAAAGATGCTGCTTCATTGGTGGACTCGCGAGGAGAACACTTCCCCAGGGGTCTCCTTCATAGTCACCCTAGTTCCTCAGATTATTACAACAGATGCGTCTCTGGAGGGCTGGGGAGCAGTCTTGCAGGACCTCCAAATAAGCTGTGGATGGCTGCACCGCAATCTTCTTTTGCACATCAATCTACTGAAACTTATTAATTCGCCTAGCCCTACAGGCTTTCCTCCCGAAGATAAAAAATGTGTTGGTTCTTAGAAGAATAGGCAATACTACGGCCATGCATTATATCAACAAGCAGGGTGGCACAAGATCTCGTCTGCATCGGTGGAAGCTCAAGCTGTCTGGAAATGGGCGATTCTGCATGGAATCTCACTAAAAGCGGAGCGTCTCACAGGGAATCTCAACAAGACAGCAGACACACAGAGCAGACTAAAGTCAGTCCGCCATGAGTGGGAGCTAAACCAGAGGACTCTAGAGGAGGTTTTTCGACTATGGGGCAAGCCAGTCATAGATACTATACCAGAGAAAAAGAAATGCAGGTTCTTCGCAAGCTGGCATCACCATCTAGGATCCTCAGGGAATGAGTTTTCGATGGCATGGTCAGGCGCCTTTTTTTATGCTTTTCCTCTCATTACTTCGATCCCGAGACTGCTCAGAAAACTGAAAACTGCTTCCTGCAAGATGATCCTAATAGCACCGTCTTGCCCTCGCCAGTGCTGGTACACGGAACTGCTTCTCCTATCCTCGGAGCATCTGGTTCCTTTGAAACCGATTTCATCACTGCTGACGATGTCCCGGGGCCAAGTATTGCATCCGGATCCCGATCTCTTAAATTATCAGCGTGGCTCCTGAGCACAGAGTTCCTCGACTAAAAGCTCTCTGCAGAATGTGGGGACATCCTGTCTCCGGGCTGTGCTCAAGCTAGAAACAAACCTAACAGATGATATGGACGAGGTTTTGTCACTGGTACAGAGAATTGGGAGCTCACCCTTGTTCTCCGGCGCATGAAATCCTTCTTTGCATTCTTTCCTCTGCAAAGGCGGGCCTGGCTCATTCATCTGTTAAAGTGCATCTTGCAGCCATCTCTCGCTTCAGGAGGACATCCTCAGGCCCTTTGCTCTCGTGAGCAAGAATAATTAAACTGTTTATGAAAGGTCTTTTTTTAGTCTTCCCTCCAGTGAAGCCTCCTCTACCACTGTGGCACCTCAATCTGGTCTTGACCCAGCTCATGAAACATCCCTTCGAGCCGATGCATAAAGCACACTTGAAATTTTTTCTCCTGGAAGGTGGCCCTTCTTCTATCTTAGACTTCAGCTAGAAAGGTCAGCGAGTTGCAGGCACTCGTCATTCAAGAGCCCTTTCTTCAATTTAAAAATGAAATGGTAGTACTCCGTCCCAACCCAAAGTTCATCCCGAAGGTACCTTCCGAGTTTCATTGAAATGTACCTGTGATACTGAATACTTTTTTCCCCTCAACCTACGACTCCGGCTGAAAGGTCGCTAAACTCATTGGACATTCAGCGTTGCCTGAAGTTCTATATTCAGAAAACTAAGTATTTTAGAAAGTAACCTCAGCTCTTCATAGATTACACCGCCCCTCATAAAGGATTTCCCCTTTCCAAATAGGCGATTGTACGGTGGATTTCCAGCACTACCCATATGGTCATCAAGCATCTGGTAAGCCTCTTGAGAGGATAGTCCGTGCTCACCCCAGGAGGGCGATCTCTTCTTCTACGGCCCTCTTTGCTGGAGTGCCTATCCGGGACGGCTGTAGAGCAGCGACCTGGAGGAGTGCCCATACCTTCACAAGACATTACTGCTTGGATTCTACGTCTTGCAGCGACTCTGCAGTGGGCCAGGCAGTCCTGAGGAACCTATTTCAATAAGTGGTGAGCTTTCCCACTCATCCCGCCTTCCTATTCCTTCTTTGTATATTCTTTGAAACAACTGATTGCTTCTTGTAATTTTTGTATATATATGGGTATTGGATTCGCATTTCAATGTTGGATGATTTCTTTTATTTCACTGTTTGAAAATAAAAAGTCTAAACTGCGAGATAGCAATTTTGTTTCTCTTTAATCTAATTAATCTTATTATTATTATTGATCTCTCTTGAGAGTAATATGAAGAAATGTGTTTATGACTGCTAGCTACTCTAATTCAAACTTTGGAATCTATGAAAGTTCCAAAACCGGAGTAAGAAAAAAAGTTACTAACCTGTAACTTTAGTTCTCCAGTATTGGAAACTTTCATAGATTCACATACGAACCACCCTTCTCCCTTTGGAAAGCTCGACTTTCTGCTTCTTTATGGTTATCCTGTGGCACTACGGCTATGAAAATCTGATGGTCTGAGGTTCTCTCAGGAGAGTTCTTGAGGGTGAGGCTGTTCTGATTGGTTGTTATTATTTGGTCTCTTTTGCAAAAAGAGGTGGATATGTTACAAAACTAGAATGGTCCTAGGCCTAGTTTCTTTTGTAAGGGTTTGTATTGCTATTTTTATATATACCGGGACTCCCATCTCGACGACTTGAAATGATTCAAGCTTGGGAATCTGTTAAAGTTTCCAATACTGGAGAACTAAAGTTACAGGTAAGTAACTTGTTTTCTTCCACATCCTAAGAACCATGCCTGCCTTCAAAGTAGAATTTAAAAGGTGGAGTAGGAGAGGGTAAAACAGACTTAATCTTCCTCATTACCTCAGGAGAAGAGGATCACACGGAGAGCCCAATTTAATGGAATCCAGCAAAAATTCAAGCGAGGTGCAATTGAGGGAACAAAACTCAGTCAAGGAGTAGGCATGGAAATTACATAAGGACACACACACTGCCCCAAGCAACCGCAATAGGTTACAGAAGAATAAATATCTGCAAGTTTATTGGAATAAACTTGGCAATATCCTCACAACTTTGCGTAGATACATAGATAATTAGTTGCCCTGTCCTGAAATACTTGTTGATACTGGAAAATGAGGGCAAATTTATAAACCACATTCAGCCTAATAAAGAATTGAGCAGTAGCTCAACTGCTAATTTAAATGCTGACTGCAAGCGAGAGTGGAAAGGTCTTATATTCTTTCACATTATGACCCAGATCGAAATGGCTCACTTGTTGGAAAATCGGTCATTTCTCTTGACTGTGCAGCTGAATATTCTCACTGGATCTAATGTTAGAGAATTTCCGGTTACTGCAAGAATGTCCCGCAACTTTCTTTGGTGTTAAACTGTATGAACTCAAATTTTTAGTAATTTAGAAAATGCAGAAAAAAAACTCACTGGGGAACACAAAGCTGAAAACGCAAAACTCTATAAAACAAAGAAGCAATGTGATAATTACTCACTTTACATCTTTCTTTCTCAGGCAGAGTATTTGCTTTGAAGGTCATGGGTCAGCATGTATTTGTTTATCGTTTCTTGTTCCAGTCATTGTCATTGTTCAGACGTTGGTCTGAAAACTATCTCAGAAAGGATATGAAGAGGGAATATTATACAATAGAAGAACATCTGAGACTGGCGTTACAGTTGGTTCCATCAGTTGATTCTCATTGCAGTTTATCACCTGCTCAACTCTTCAGTCAGCCTTTTTATTCCCTCTAGATTTGAAAACTGAAGGAGTTAGGTAATGCACAGCAATTTCTGCTACAAGGTTTGTTAGGTCCTGTGTCACGCAGTGCCCTTTGACGTGGGTATCACAAAGTAAATCCTCTTAACTGTTTCCTTCAGTGTAGAATGATTAATTGATCCCAGCCTGGGGGTAGGATATGGTTAAAAAAAATTGCAGAGGAAATAGATCTATCAAAATAAACATTCCATTCGGTATCTGACTTTTTCTTTGAGCCATTGACCTATCTGGACTCACTTCTTGACATTATCCTAGTGCTTCAGACCAATTCATTTCAGCAACTCCTAGTGAGAGTCCTGAAGTGCTATTGTAAGTATTTTCCCAGTTTTAATTTATGGTTAAAAAACTGTTAAAATTCCGGAGGTTGCCTAATAAAAAACCCTTATTAGCATTGTTAACACTGGTACAGCATAGTACTGCTAGACCCCAGCAACATCTGACATTGATTTTTAATTCGCTAAAGGATCCTTGGAGTAGACATTTCTAATAAGGGATTTTCCTTTAAGCACATTTACATGATTTGTAGATCGTATAAGAAAATACTATCAAGAGTGTAGGAAGGTGGATATCTGACTATGGTTACCCCCAACTTTTTGCCTGGTGTTTTGCTGGTTTTCGACTTAGTTGGCCTGGGATCCTGCTGTCCAGTACCCCAGGCTTCCTGCTCTCTCTGTAAAATGGACTCCATGTACCTTAGGTGCATATCTAATTGGAAACTGAGTCACCTTATCAGTCCCTGTACAGTGTATCTTAGGTACCCAGGGCATAGGTGCACCCAGGGCCTACCAGGGGCTGCAGCATGCATTATGCCACCCCTGGCTGGCCATCCAAATCTGACACAACTGGCTGATCAATCAGCTGGGACAAAGTGGTGTAATCACCCTTTGCTTTAGATATAGTATCCCTATATCTAACCCTAAAATGGACACATAGCCTCCTATCAATCACTCTTATGGCAGGCCTTATCAATCCTGAAGGCAGAGTGCTTGGAATTATGTGAGATGGTGCTCTAGCATGAGCTGAGCCTGTCTGCAGCTTTCGGAACCAAGTCCTTTAGCTGTTTCCATGATAACGCTATACCATATACTCTTAAGTGCATTATAATCCTCGCGGTTATTGCTAACTTTGGTATAGCATTATCAAAACATGTCGAGTAAGGTAGCATTCCACCCTTATAGAGGGACACGACATGTATGTAACTGTGAACCCCGGTTAAAGTTAACTCGAGCCTCAGCATCACAAAATGGATGCTGCCACCACAGACACAAGTCTGACCTCCTGCTGCTGGGAGTCCTTCCAACGAGGGAGGCTTGGACAAAGGGTTTCCTACCTTGGTAGGTACTAGCACCTCCCCAGACAGGATTTTGTGTATTAGGTAGGACAGGGCTGAAAGGAATGAGGCATGCCTGGGGCACACAATGTGTCCCTGTGCATACACCGGTCTAAACCAGTTCCTGGGGCACTCCAGCCCCAGCTCTTGCTTAAGACCGGACAAAGGATAGGGGGTGTAACCACCCCCCTTCCTGGTCCCACCCAGAGGAGGGACCTAGTCGTAGTACAGCCCCCTTTAGCCGGATAAAGGTAGGAGCTGGTCCCATTCCAAATTAGATTATCCTGAACAACTTTACAAGAAGAAACTCTGGACTTCGACGTTCTGCTCCACAGAAGACTGAAGAAATCTCCCTTGTGGGCAAGGAGTGTCCACCCTGCACAAGCAGGCACCATCAGCGTCCAGCGGCTTCCCTTTGTCGTCTTCCCTCGAGGATCCAGACTTCAGAGCCCGACGAGACCCGGTTTCCCAGACCTTGCCTACCTCTACCTACATCTGCAGCACAGCTGAGATCCGTGGGTGCGACGAGACACGTGGGACCGGCCATCTTGAAAGAAGCAGCACTTCGCTCCAGCACGACTTCTGAGGTAACCTCGTCCAAGTGCTTTGGGGACTGAGAAGCCCAGACCCCGAGCTGCTCCTGCATCAAAGACCAGCCCTCCAGCATCCACGAGATCTGCGTGGGGCCCTTCTGCCTGTTTGCTGCTCGACGTGTTGTCTGGTCACTTGCCGGCTGGCTAGTGACCTCCTAGACGACGAACTGCGAAATCTTCACTGCTGGTCTGGTTGCTCCAGACTGGCCCTTGCTCCCTTCCAAAAGAGGTAGGGAGCAAGGTCGACTCCAGACGCCGTTTCCACTCTCCGCGTGGGTTGCCTTTGCCAAGGCCTGTTGACTCCAAACCCGGATCCGACACCGCTGACAGCGAGAGCCTGCGTGGGACAGCTCGTGCCTCCATCCTGGTCGTCAAAGACACCACCTGGTCCACGTGGCTACAGAGACAAGCGTCCACCCTCACCTGATCGTGACAACGACATCTGGTTCCACTCCTGGTTCCACTCCAGTCACTGACTAGTGACTTTGAACATTGTCCCCTCTGCTTTCAGGTTCTTCTCTTCACTGATCCACTCTTGGATCACACCGGACATCTTCCTCCTGATCGCTTGCAGCATCTTTTCTTCCAGGCTCCATAGACTTCAACGCCGGAACCCAACACGACTTGGCACCTATTCACCCGCAGCCTGTGGGTGAGGTAACACGAGCATTTCGGTGCTCAAGGGTAGCTTGACTCTCCTAGTGTCCAGTTCCACAGTCGTTTTAGTTCTACCTAGTCAGGATTGTCCGTACTCACCTTTTTCTTGAACTGTACTGTCCATTGACACTGTTACGCATCTCGCGTGTGAGTTCACTCTCTGCACACGCGTTCCGTGGGCCTCCTATTACCTACCTAGAGTTAGTATAGCGTGGTCCCAGCGATCCTACAGCCTCTGGACAGCTCCATTCCTTTTATCGACTTTCACATTATACTTACTTAGTATATGGTTTGTCGTGCCCCTAGGGCACCATTGTAATTTGTGCAACGTAAACTTATTTTTCCTAAGAGATTGTCATGTGCTTAGCCCTCTGATCTCATAAAGAGTTCAGAGGTGTATGTTAATAAATATCTTGTTTATTTTCATAACAACCTGTGTGGTGTCCTTTCACTTGGTATTCAAGGGGTTATATGTGGTAAAACAGCTGGCTTCACATGCCAAAAGAGTTTAGCCTAAGACTGCTTTGTCCATGCTACCATTAGGATAGCTGGTCTATAAGGTTGACTTACAACCAATCACCATAAGGGTTGTTTGGACTGATACAATGTGAACACTAGAACTAGTGAGCATCATATATCAGGCCAACTTCTCACAAAGAGCTCCCCAAATAAAGAGGTTGAGCCTTCCTGGATGTATTTATATTCCGGACATGGACTCTGTTAAAGCACTCTCGCCCAAAGAAAATCTGTGGCATATTTCATCTCAGACTTTTTTATTTATCTTTATTGATCTGCTTGTAGGGAAGTAAAAACATAATGCACCCCGACATGGGGTTCAGCATTCCACTGTTTTTCTGTCCCAGGATATCAATACAAACCGTATTTCAGTTACAGAACGTAACTCACAATAAACAATCCCTCCATCCACTCCGCCCACCCCCCTCCCCTCAGCACTGGGAATAGCATTTCAATAAATCTCAGGTAGCCCTTCAGGGTGACATGCAGCATATTTTCTAACAGTCCCTTTGCTCCCCATATACAGCCTAGCACATCTTATGGTATCTCAGCAGAAGTCTGGCTTTCCAAGTAAATACCCCGTAAGGGGAGCCCAGAAATCCTTGGGGCAAGAGGCCTCCGGTAGTTCCTCCGCATAAGTGTCCAATTCGTTCCTACAGTACAATAGGTCCCGGATCCACTGTTGGAATGGCTTTAGCCCCTCACCTCTGCGCTACAGCTTGCTTAGCAATCAACGTGGAAATGACTACGGGTCTCCTGATACATGATTTAAGCTTTTGTACCCATCCCAGCAGACATACGTCAGGCAAGCCTGCAACAGCCTCCATCAAAACATCCGTGAGCACTTGCATGATCTTTGCCCAAAAATTGACTATACCTGCACACTTCCAGGCCAAGTGCAGGAAATCTGCGTAATCCTGTCCACAGCGCGCACTGTCCCTTAGTCAGAAACTACATAGCTGAAGCGGGGTATAATAGAGTTGATGTCGATATTTTAAATGACTTATTCAGAGATTACAGTTCGCTGTAAGTCGTCCGGTCAATACACAGCAAAATTTCATTCAACTAGTGACATGGAGGTACCCACTACCACTGCCCATTTGGTATATGAGGGGGGACTCCGATAGTTCAGTTTTCCAAAGAGATGCATTGTATTATTTTTGTGATCAGGCCCCCACGCTCCTCCCTTGCTAGCACTGCCTGCAGTACCTGCAGCGTATGTGGTTCGGCCGGAAATTCTGGGTAGATATCACAGATTGCTTGTTGCCCAGCACATAGGTGAATCCCAGCATCAGGCCTGCTCCATGGCGACTCTGCAAATCCAAAAGCGCCAGGAATTGGCCCCAATTGTACAAATCCCTAAGGTGAGTAATCCCTACCTTACCCAGCGCTTGCAACACAGTTTGTTCCTGTGCAGCTGATCAGGATGTGCCACGATGGGCAGTGAATGCATTCCACGCCCATGCCGTACAATGAACAGGGCTGATTTCACCCCGTGGTAACACCCCTCCCATCAGGGCTGCTGCAGCCAGGGGCACCGAAAGGACAGAATCCACCTCATCTGAAAGAAACAGGTTAGTGTTAGATTCCTTACCTTAGAATATCCCCAGGCCTCAGACTGGATCCGGAAAGTTTTCGTCAGCAGTACCCTTGCGCGTCGGTAGGCGTCGTCTGCAGCTCCACGTCAGTCGTCGGCGTCGTGATCACTGGAATGACGCCATCTGAGTACGCGCTGACGTCCGTTCTTATTTTTTCCGCGCCAGCAAGCGCAGATCCGGGAAGAGCAGTACTCTAGTCATTTTTGACTAACTTTTTTGATCACTTTTCGAGTCTACTTCGACTCGCGGTGCCGTTAGGGGTGCCTGGTTTTAAACCTTGCTACACCGGTCACCGCCTGATGTCGGTGACCGACCCCCACCGTCGGTGCCTTTACTGCCTCTGGCCCGACCCAGACTACCGGGCCTTGACCTCGAAGGCTAGACTGGAGCGGTCCCGTAAGCTGCTCGAGCTCCGGCAGTCTGTTTGAGTTCCTGGTCGAGGAGGAAGTAGAGGGACCGGTCGCGGAGCCGCAGTCCTCACCGCTCGTCGAGTCACCACCACTCGTTGGGCTCCAAGTCCTCTGCTAAGTTGAGGCATTCGAAAAAGAAGTCTGAGGCGTCATCGCTCTTCCACTCACCCCCCCCACCCGCGATGCGGCCGGGGGTTCAGGCGACACCGCCTGTGCAGCTCCACCAGAGCCGCAGGCACTGATTCCAGCTCCACACCTGCCGGTCCCTTGGCTGCACGCGACGCCTGAGGAGATACCGGACTTCCTCGTGGCCATGAGGACTCACTTCTCTCCGTCGTAACCTGTTGAGGCGCCTTCGGGCCCCACGGGTCCGACTGGGAGCCCTTGCGGGCGGGTGGCTCCGGCCTCGTCGGGTTCTTCGCCGACGTCGTCGACTCCGGTCCTGATGCCTCAGGGCCCCCACAGTATCCAGGCCTGGATCCGGATTGTCGCCAGTCGACCTCATGACTCCTCCGCTGACGCCGACCCTGAGAGTGTTGCTCCCAGTGCTGTCTTCGGACGACACCGGCCCCGGTTTCAGCCCCGATATGGGTGCGACGCCAGAGCGGCTCCGCTCGGCGCTGTCTCAGATGCCAATGGGTGACCAATTCACCTACGACCCGACTCCATCATTTTTGCCTGGTTTCCAGGAGATGGATGACGAGGAGGACTGGGAGGGTTCAGAGGACCCTCTGGCACAGCAGTGCCAGTTAACCAGGACTGGGCAGATGAGCTGGGGGAGGCCAGTGGTCTAGACACTTTGCCTAACACTGGATTAATCTCTCCTCCCTCAGTGGCTTCGGAGGAGGGGGCTACTTATAGCGTGGTGTTGAACAGGGCAGCCAAGGCCTTGGGTCTTGAGCTCCCTTTCGCGGCAGTGAGGACTAACCTCCTCACTGAGGTGCTCAAACTGCAGGCAAGCTCCTTGGAGCCTCTACTGCCGTTTAACGAAGCCCTCACCGACGTTCTGATGGGCACCTGGTGCAAGCCCTCTACAGACCTCCCTGTGGATCAAAACATTGCCTGACGCCACCGCCCGGTTCCAGGCGATGCCTGCTTTCTGCCCGTTCACCCCACCCCTTAGAGCCTGGTCATCCAGGCCTCTACGTCCCAGACCGCTTTCCTGACCGCTCCTCTGGATCGGGACTCTAAAAGGTATCATCAGTTTGGGATTAAACTGTTCTCCTCCCTGAGTTTGGGGCTGCGGTCTGTCAACGCCGCCTGCCTTTTTTGGCCGTTACTCCCATTTTCTGTGGGATGCGGTTGTGGAGGTGCTGCCACTGTGCCCGGAGGAGGCCCGGACACAGCTCACCATGGCGGAAGGGCGGAATGCAGCACGCTACTCGATCCGGTGTGGACTTCACACCACAGACTCACTGGGTAGAGCGATTGCAATGACGGTGACGGTTCGCCCCCACCCCTGTCTGAGGTCTGCCAACTTTTCAGGGGATGTCCAGGCCACGCTCATGGACATGCCCTTCGATAGCCGTTGCCTCTTTACGGACAAGGCGAACAGTGCGCTGGAGCGTTTCAAGGACTCCATGGCTACCGCCAAGTCCTTGGGCCTAGACCAACGCCAGCAAACTTCTGCTTTTTGCCCCTTTCGTGGCCAAAGAAGGGGCGCCCCCAAATGTCCAGCCAGCCACAGGACCAGTCTCAACGCAGAAGTGGTTACCACCGTGGTGGTGCCTGGGGACAACGGCAGGGACAGTTCAATTCCGACCCCGCAGCATCTGCCTCTAAGCCTTCCTAGCCCGGCATTTCAGGCCCATTCGACGCCAGTGGGGTGGCAGGGTTTGCCATCACCTCCTTGACTGGCGTACCATCACGTCGGACAGGTGGGTGCTGTAAATCGTCCGAAGGGGCTACTCCCTCCCCTTTGAGGCGACACCTCCAGCCATGCCACCACAATACCACTGCATGTCGGGGGGATCACTTGCTACTTCTGCAGGAGGAGGTTGTGGCCCTCTTGGACAAGGGGGCCATCAAGTGCGTTCCTGGGCCAGAAGTAGGACATGGTTGCTATTCCCACTACTTTCTGATACCCAAGAAGGGCAAAGGAGGCCTCCGCCCTATCTTGGACCTTCGGAGCATCAACGGTTTCCTCCGGAAGGAGAAGTTAAAGATGCTGACTTTGGCTCAGGTTCTAGCTGCCCTAGACCCGTGAGAGTGGATGGTAGCGTTGGACTTGGAGTACGCATATTTCCACATCCCTGTTTTGCCGGCCCACTGGCGCTCCCTGCGGTTCACGGTAGGACACAAGCACTTTCAGTTTACCGTGGTCCCCTTCGGCCTTACCAGCGCCCCTCGGATGTTCGCGAAATTGATGGCAGTGGTCGCAGCTCATCTGCGCAGATCAGGGGTTTTAGGCTTCCCCTATCTCAAAGATTATTTGTTGAAGGTGGGCTCGCCGCAAACAGTCGTCTCCCACCTCCAGACTACGGCCGACCTCCTGCACTCGCGGGGGTTCTCCATCAATGTGCCAAAGTCACACCTGTGCCCCTCTCAAACTCCTTTTCATCGGCGCGATTCTGGACTCTGCGCAGTTTCGGGTTTATCCCTCCGAAAAGCGGGTTTGGGATAGTCAGGCTCTGATTCCGATCTCCCTGCCTTTATCCCGAGTTTTGGTCAGATTGACCCTGGGGCTGATGGCCTCCTGCATCCTTCTGGTGCATCACGCCAGGTTGCGGATGCGGGCTCTGCAGTGGGACCTGAAGTTTCAGTGGGCACAGCATCAGAGCAACCTGTCCGACCACGTCCTGATCTCGGAGGGCACTGCCAGTCAGTTGCAGTGGTGGCTCACAGACCGCGATTGGTTCAGCAGCAGATCCCTCTCCCTACCCCAACCGGAGCACGTAGTAGTGACTGATGCGTCCCTCCTGGGATGGGGGGGCCACATGGGAGAGGCGGAGATCAGAGGCCTCTGGTCTCCGGCGGAGTCCCGGCTCCATATCAACCTTCTGGAGCTGTGGGTGATCTGACTTGCACTGAAGGCATTCCTTCCCTCTGTCCTTCGAGCCACTTCATAACTGTCCTCTTCGTCTTCTGACTCTTAAAACTGCATTCCTGGTTGCCACCACCTCTGCCTGGAGAGTGAGTGAGCTCCAGGCTCTATCTACTAAACCTCCTTTACTCTCTTTCCATCTGGACAAGGTTGTGCTGAGGACTCGTCGAAAAAGGAGCCTCGTTGGCGAAAAAGGAGCCTCCTGTTGGGCTGCTCGCCCATTCCACTCGGGCCACGTCAGCTACTACTGCCCTGGGTCGGGTAGTCCCCATGTAGGACATCTATCAGGCAGCTACGTGGGCCTCGCTGCACACGTTTGCTAGGCACTACTCCCTGGACAACCAAGCTCGGAGAGATGGCTTTTTCGGCCGTTCCGTTGTCCAGTACTTTCTGGTGTGATCTTGGTTCGCAGACCCACAAGCTGGGTTTGTATTGCTGGGGTATCTATTCTAAGTTAAAGAATCTAACACTAACCTGTTTCTTTCAGATGCACAAGTTACTTACCTTCGGTAATGATATATCTGTAAGAAACAGTAGTTAGTGTTAGATTCCTTACCGTCCCACCCATTCTCCCAGTTCTACGAACCGATATCTAGGGTTAAGGACATCCCTTTCAGGGCCCTAGTTTCATGGCACCAGTGGCTGTTTCTATCATGGCTCTGCGTTCGTGGCGCGGAAAGCTATATACAGAACTGATAGCGCGCGAGGGCGTCGTCTAAGTACTCCAACGTCATTCCGGCGATCAAGGCGATGACGACTGACTCAGACGACGCGTAGCGACGCGCAAGGGTACTGCTGACAAACTTTCCGGATCCAGTCTGATGCCTGGGGATACTCTTAAGGTAAGGAATCTAACACTAACTACTGTTTCTTACAGATATATCGTTAGCGAAGGTAAGTAACTTGTGGAGTAGCCTGGTATTTTCCACAGAGGTTTCAACTACACACTAAGTGCGCAAACTGCACCTGAGTGCCTAAGTAATATATACTTAATCTGTGGCTTCAAATCCACCTCTCTCGAATGGCAGAGTTGAAACCAATCAGCTACACTGGGGTTTCCCACCCAACCCAAAGGAACGCGAGCAGCACCGACTGTAACTTAATAAATTGCGTAACATTCAATTGGATAGGGATGTTTATAAACTGATACAGCAGTTTGGGTAAAAATGTCATTTTGGCGATCCGCAAGTGAGAGAGGTAGCTTAGCCCAGTGTGTAGCCTGGTCCGTAATTTTATCAACAGCGCAACCGTATTTAGCAGAAATGACTACCTCAAGGCTTCTATGAAGCCATATGCCCAAGTATTTCACCGGGTCATTTGACCATTGCAAGTGAAAATCCATCTCAATCGCCTTGGTACTGGCCGTTACTGGGAAGACAGTAGGTTTAGCCCAGTTGTTGCCTAGACTCAAAAAGCATGCAAACCAGACCTGCTCTCTCAGTAGTGCCAGCAAGTATGTGGCAGATTCGCAGACCTAGAGCATCATGTTCGAGGCATGTGGGCTGCTGAATTTATATCTGTGCATAGATCGCCGCCTAATGTTGGGTCCGGATGATCGCACATTTTTGTCCTGGAAGAGTCTTCGAAGTATCACAAGATAGGTGGCTCCTCCCCTGGACTATAGTGCGCATGGGCATCAACTCCATCCCCAGATTGTTTTTTTCCGCCATTGGGTTCGGATGTATATTGGTTCACTCTAGTCGGAATCGATATAAAAGTTTTCTTAAGGCCAAAAGTCCTTTAGTTTTTAGTCGGTATAGTCTTGCGTTCGGTGCCCGATTCTTTCCAGCTCAGTTCTGAGCCGGATTTCCAGGAGAGCTGCGTGCTTTTCGACGCTGAAGTTCGGTCGACGCCCGAGGCCTTATCGACGAACCATCATGGAACGGAGCCTGTTCAAGAGATGTCCCGTGTGCAACTCCAAGTATCCCCACATCGATGTCCACCCGGTGTGCAACAGGTGTCTGTCGCCGGATCATGATGAAGCCAGCTGCATGGCTTCATAAGGCTCAGGTCGAGGGATCGCCACTAGGCCTTAACCAAGATCTTCCAATAAGTTCTACGGCCCCGCCTTCGGGCTCGGCTTCGGACATAACTAAGGAGCCGCAACCTGCGAAATCGAAACCGAAAGTAAAAGCTCCGGTCTCGACGCAAGTGAAAGCACTGCCGCCTACATCGAAACCAAAAGTGCGTATTGCTTTAGTCGGCTCTAAGTCCTCAGACCTGTCGGCACCGATGAAGGAGAAGGGCGTTATCGACCCGAAGAAACAGCTCAAGGGCGTCGAGACGAAGTCTAGCGCGCTGAAGGCAAAGGTCAGGGCAGTCGACCAGAACAAATCGGCGCGAAGACAATCGACACCGACAAAGGGCTCGGTGATCCGAAGGTTCTCGAGCCTCCGCGTCGACAAGACAAGGCCAAGAGCGGACGGACCCAAGAGTCCACGTCTGGTGGTGCCTCACAGGATTCCGTTGAGTCGACGCAGCTGTCCGCCTCATTCTCGAAGCAGGTGGCAGACTCCCTAAAGCGCATAAAGGACAAGGCCTCAAGTGTTGGGCCTAAAGATCCTCCACCTTCGAAGCCTGCCGAAAAACCTCAGAAGACGTCGACACCCATCCACTTCACGCTGCTGCCGAAAGTGGTGCAGAAGGCTTTCGCCCCTAAAATGGCCACCGACGTGCCCGAGAAGGTGTCCTCGGTGCCGAAGTCAACAACAGTGGTCCCGGCCATGAAGCATCGACAATCCTCGTTGGAAGAGCAACAGGAACAGTTTATCGATGCCGAAACAGGCAGACTTTATCTTTATAAGCGGAAAATCGCCCCGGAACAGCCAATGGAGTCCTATAAAATTCCACTGAAGAAAAAGGATTCTACTTCGATGCCTGTTCTTGTAGAACCGGTATCTCCACGTGGCCATGATTTCTCACCCACTTATTCAGATGTGGACACTGGGGAGGGTGATGAGGATGAATACAGCTATCCTGTATACACTGATCCAGATGATACCAATGAACCCTGGGCAGCTGCTGCTGACCCAGGTGATCCTCACTCTAACCCAGACACTCAAATGTATGCTGTAAAAACGTGGCCTACTGAGGATTCGGCAGCATTTAATGCCCTCATTGAAAGGGCAGCTCAGAATCATGACGTCCAGCTCCATGCTGACCCCATTGAAGTAGACTTTCTTTTTGACACCTTTTCTGTCTCAGAGAGGACTGTCAAGACTCTGCCTATGTTGAAGGGTGTCTTGAAGCATGCTGGGGAAATCTTTAAGGAGCCTACAAGAGCCAGGGTGATAAACCCCAGAATTGAAAAGAAATACAAACATGGAGACCCTACTTGCATCAAGGGACAGTTGCCGTTGGACTACCTTGTTGTTTCTAATGCCCAGAAGAGGGCTAATTCACAAACAACGGGTTATGCTCCTCACCCAGATAAGGAATCTAAGGTGTTTGAGGCATCGGGGGGAAAAGGGTGGCAGCTCAAGCGGCCAATATCTGGCGCATTTCAAACACTCAGGCACTTCTAGCCAGGTATGACAGGGCACATTACGACACACTTGAGACCCTGTTACAGCACCTGCCAGATGAATACAAAGAGGCAGCTGAGATGCTCATCCAAGAAGGGAAGCTCATATCAAATGCTTCTATCAAATGTGCACTGGATGCAGAAGACACCGCGGCCAGAGCTGTTAACACTAGTGTCATGCTGAGACGACATGCCTGGCTCAATTTCCGGGTTCAAGCCAGAAATACAGACAACCATTCTTAATCAGACAGTAAACCCTGATCATCTATTTGGCCCAGAGGTGGACACCACCTTGGAGAAAATCAAGAAAGGCACTGAAACTGCTAAGTCCATGGGGGCTGTACAGTCCCAGCAGTTCCAGGGTGGTTCTTTTCGTCGCTCAAGCAATAGGTGTTTCCAGAGGCCAGCTCTCCCAAACCACACAGTACTATAAAGAGGGCACGCAGACCACATACACCAAGCAAAGTCGAGGTGGATATCGTGGAAACGGCGCCAAAGGCAGAGGTCGTGGAAACAACAACTCCAGATCCTCCGCCACTAACACAGTGACGCCTTGTCACTGCCCCCGACCACGCAACACCTGTCGGGGGGAGACTTCAACAGTTCCTGCCAGTCTGGAAGTCCAACACCACAGACAGGTGGGTCACACAGCTTATCCAGTACGGTTATTGTCTGGAGTTAATATCCACTCCACCCAACATACCCCCAAGACACCGTCCTATGTCCGCCGAGCATTTGCATTTATTGCAGCAGGAGGTCCTCGTATGCTGCAAAAAGGGGCAATTGAGCTCGTGCCTGTGAAAGAAAGAGGCACAGGAGTTTACTCACTGTACTTCTTGATACCAAAAAAGGACGGGTCCCTCAGACCCCTCAATCAGTACATTCAGTCGGAGCGCTTTCACATGCTGACACTGCAGCAAGTCCTACCGTTGCTCAGTCAGGGGGATTTTCTTGCAACTTTAGATCTAAAGGATGCGTATTTTCATATTCGGCTGTACCCGTCACACAAAAAATACCTCCGGTTCACCATCCAAAACCAACATTATCAGTTCAAGGTTCTACCTTTCGGAGTCACCGCGGCACCCAGGGTGTTAACAAAATGACTGGCGATGGTGGCGGCACACCCACGAAACGAAACATTCCGGTCTACCCTTATCTGGACTACTGGCTCATCCAGGCAAAGTCAGCCCAGCAGTGTGCTGCCCACATGTCCCACACCATTCACCTTCTTCACGATCTGGGATTCTCACTGAATTACCCAAAGTCCCACCTGCAACCCGCCCACATACAGCAGTATCTGGGGGCGACGATAAACACTCTGGCAGCCACAGCACAGCCAAATTCAGTGAGGGTCAGCAGCATTCAATCGCTGATACAGAAATTCAGACCTCAACACTCTTCCAGCACGAGTGTTCATTCAGTTGATAGGCATCGTGGCCTCCTGCATCTCCATAGTCCCGCACGCGAGACTACATATGCGTCCGCTTCAGGACTGCTAAGCACGTCAGTGGACTCAGGCTCACGGACAGTTGAAAGACCTAGTGTTGGTGACCGGTCGTGCATACAACTCTCTGCATTGGTGGAATCCACAAAACCTTTGCAAGGGACGACCGTTCCAAGAGCCTGTGCCACAGATCATTCGGACGACGAACGCTTCTCTCCAGGGTTGGGGAGCTCATGTACTCCACTACACTGTGCAGGGACTATGGACACCACAGCAGAGGAAGATGCACATCACTGTTCTAGAACTGATGGCTATCTTCATGGCAATGAAAGCATTCAAGGTACATCTGCAACAAGGTCGTGTTGATCCGGACGGACAACACGACGGCCATGTACTACATCCAGAAGCAGGGAGGTACTCACTCTCCACAGTTGTCTCATCTGGCTCAGAGCATGTGGAAGTGGGCCATTCAGAGGAACATCTTCCTCATGGCGGAACACCTCCCGGGCAAGGACAATCAGATGGTGGATCTGCTCAGCAGGTACAGCCACCAAATGCACGAGTGGGAGATACATCCATCAGTACTCCACCCGTACTTCCTAAGGTGGGGTCATCCAGAGATAGACCTGTTCGCCACAAAGGAAAACGCCAAATGCCCAAGCTTTGCCCCCAGGTTCCCACACCCACAGTCACAGGGCAATGCGATATGGATGAACTGCTTAGGCAAATTTGCGCACGCTTTCCCCCCAGCAACTCTAAAACCGCTGGTGGCACGCAAGCTGAAGCAGCACACAATGACTCTCATCCTGGTTGCTCCGACGTCGGCTCGCCAACCATGGTACACCACGTTACTGAAACTGTCCGTGGTACCGCATCAAAGGCTGCGCCTCACACCCAAGCTTTTGACGCAGAGCCATGGCGACATTCAGCATCCAGATCCGCAACAGCTCAACCTGGCGATCTGGCTCCTGAGGTCTTAGAATTTGGCTACCTCAACTTACCTCCTGACTGTAGGGACATAATCAGGGAGGCAAGAAAGCCCATTACCAGAGCATGCTATGCGGCGAAATGGAAGCGGTTTATCATTTATTGTGCAGACCACAACATTAACCCGCTGGATGCATCCATTCAGAACATCATTTGTTATCTCTTACATCATTACAAATGTAATCTGGCCTATGCTTCCATTCGTATACATCTATCCGCAATGGCTGCTTATCTCCAAAACAGACAGCACCTCTCACTTTTCAGTGCGCCTGCCATTAAAGCCTTTCTGGAAGGATTCAAACGGGTCATTCCTTCGCGGACACCACTATCTCCCGAGTGGAACCTAAATGTGGTCTTCACCAGGCTGATGGGACCCCCTTTCGAACCACTGCATTCATGCGAGATTCAGTTCTTGACATGGAAAGTGGCTTTCCTTGTAGCGATTATGTCGCTACGACGAGTTAGTGAACTCCAGGCACTAACTATCCATGAGCCATTTATTCAAATATATTCCAACAGGGTGGTGCTTCACACTAACCCTAAGTTCCTTCCTAAGGTGGTTTCTCAGTTCCATATCAACCAGACTCAAGAACTACCTGTGTTCTTCCAAAATCTAGAGTCAGTTGCGGAGAGGATGCTCCACACACTTGACGTCAATGGGCCTTAATGTACTACATTGATAGGACCAAAGGTTTTTGGAAGACTAAACAACTATTTGTTGCCTTTTCGCCACAACACAAAGGCAACCCCATTTCCAAGGCTGGTATAGCCAGGTGGATCGTTAAATGTGTTCGGATCTGCTATCAGAAAGCCAAGCGCACTCTCACCATTCCACCACGGGCCCACTCCACCGGGAAGTTGGGGGCCTCCATGGCTTTCCTTGGAAATATTCCTTTGGAAGACATATGTAGAGCAGCCACATGGTCTACCACACACACAATTACAAAACACTACTGTGTTGATGTGCACTCCACACAGCAGGCAGCTGTAGGGCAGGCTGTTCTAAAAACACTTTTCCAAACTGCTGCAGCTGGCACAGGCGGCCGTCGTTAATGGAGGGACTGCTATGTATTCTATGCACAGATATGAATTCAGCAGCCCACATGCCTCGAACCGAATATGCAACTTACCAGTATGCATCTGTTCTTGGCATGTAGGGCTGCTGACATTCATATCGTCCGCCCTCCTCCCCGGCGCCTGTAGCGGCTGCAGCATTCACACATACTTCTAGCATGGTCATCATTCACAGTTTCACTCCATCTTTGCCACAATGGTTTAAAACAATCTGGGGATGGAGTCGATGCCCATGCGCACTGTAGTCCAGGGGAGGAGCCACCTATCTCGTGATACTTCGAAGACTCTTCCAGGACAACAATGTGCGATCATCCGGACCCAACACTAGGCGGCGATCTAGACACAGGTATGAATGTCAGCAGCCCTACATGCCAAGAACAGATGCATACTGGTAAGTAGCATATTCGATAACCAGCATATAATGACACCATTAAAGGCCTTTGACGAAACAACAACGCCGCCTGGGCATGTTGCTGCCGCAGTTTACAGGCCAGCAAAATACAAAAGATAATGGATGGAATGTTGCACAATGGCAAAACATTCACACCCAGTTACAGATATGGGTTTAATCCATTGTTATTTTGCTCACCAAGCCACCCTAGTTCAGACATGGCCCTATGCAAATCAGTCTTGACCCTGTGCCTCATGGGAACAGTCCAGAACGAACTGCCAAGCCATGTCTTCACTGGACCGAAATCAAGCATCCTAGGACCGGTTTCTGGCTATCGGCCTTCTTCAGCCAGGATAGCTTGACTCCAGTGGCGTAGTGAGCATGGGACCCACGTTTGGGCATACCCTTCCCACATAGGGTGAACAGCAAAATACAAAAGATGGACGGAATGTTTCACAATAGCAAAACATTCACCCCCAGTCACAGATCTGGGTTTAATCCATCGTTATTTTGCTCACTAAGCCACACCCAGTTCAGACATGGCCATATGTAAATCAGTCTTGACCCTGTGCCTCATGGGAACAGTCCAGACCGAACTGCCAACCCTTGTCTTCCCTGAACCGAAATCCAGCATTTAGGACCGTTTCTGGCTATCAGCCTTCATCAGCCAGGATAGCTTGACTTCAGTGGTTTAGTGAGCACGGGACCCAGGTCTGGGCATACCCTTCCCACATAGGGTGAACTGCTTACAGGCCAACGGTTCCAATTCCTGTGCGGAAAGCATTGGCGACAGCGGGCACCCCTGCCACGTACTGTGTTTGATGGGGGAATGCCTCCAAGACCCAGCCATTAATACGAATCCACGCCACCGGTGCATCATATAGGAGGCAAACCCATTTTATGAAGAATGGCGGGAAGCTCATTTGCAGCAAGACGGTGAACATGTACTCCCACTGAAGGGCTTATTTCAGGAAAAATGCTTATATGGTACTCCTTTAGATATACGCCCGCTCCCTGTAATGGACATTGGCTCACAATGTAACAAGCCTTAAGAACAAAGAGTATAGTGTGGGGATCTCCCATACAGGGGGCATCAGAGTGCTACTGTCAACCCACAGCATAGTGGGCGGTTGATCAGTTCTAGTACCTGAACTAAGATTAAAAAGCAAATACATAAACGCAAGTCAGATAATCCAGCTAATATGTCATGGAAAACTCCCCACCCTGACCATATATGTGGAAGGTAATGAACGTAGAGTCACAACATAGGTGAATCCCACCAGTAGGGTGACCCACAGAGCAGACACATTAACAGCCCAGTCTTAATATCATTTTTCCTCCTCTTCATACTCAGTTCGGCTCGCACCAGTGCTTCTTTATTTGCTTTGTGTGCTCAATCGCCGCCTTGGGGGTTGAAAACATTTTTAAGTTCCCCTCTGGTCCTAGACGGAGGCATGCGGGATACAACATGACGTAAGGAATGTTTGCAAACTGAAGGAATTTTTTTACTGCACCAAATTCACGACAGACCGATTTAAACTGCGACAGTAAAGTCTGGGGAAAAAGGACAGTGTGTTCCCCTGGTAACAAATATTGCCCTTATCTCTGGCCAGCCTTAAGAGGACATCACGATCCCGGTGGTTCAAGATCCGAGCAGTTATAGGGCAAGGTGGTGGTTATTTTTGCTGGACCGGGCCTCTAAATCTCTGTTCTTGGCCTGAATGAGCGCCAAGACCTTCTCAATATTGAGGGTCTTGCTGGCAACTTCTCTAAGTCCATCCTCCATAGTAGATACCCTCTGTTCCACCTCCCCCATTCTTGAGTTTTGTTTTTCTAGCTGCAAAGACATGTGGGCCAGCCTGTGACTCATAGTTGACATACTACCCTCAAGCCTGAAGGCTTTTTTGCATTGCCAGCAACATAGATTACAAATTGGGCCGACCAACCCCCCTGTAAATAGGCCTCCGAGTCCGAATCCGTTTTTTGCTGGGTACTGCCTGACTTTCGCACCTCAAACGTGAGGCAGGGTTGTAACTTGTCCTGCTTCCCAATAGTGGGAGGTGAAGGAAATGGGTAGGAGACAACTGTCGGCAGTATGGCAGCACCCCCCAAGGGACCTAGCGTCCCAGGTAACATCAACAAGCTTGATGCAGGATGCAAGCAGTGCAATGAACCTACAGCAGTGAGCACTTCCTACAGCACGTGAGGTATAGGCCTCCCAAATACACCAGCAGTCGGAGCCAAGCCAGTGCAGTAGAATGTGAGAGGCGACTGTGCAAGGCAGTACTACAGGCTTACCAGGCTTACTTTTCAGTTATTTCTTCCAGAAGGCCACTAATTTTCAAACATTCTATACAGTCTCATGCTCCAGAGGCACAATAATCGACTGGCAATTACAATCCAAGACGCACTCCCACCTTAGGGCGACCCCTCGCGAAAGCATATGTGGCGCAGTTCCCAGACACCAGACCAGGAATATGATTCTGGCCAGCCAATAAGTTACTGGCAGGGAAACTCCACCTGTTGCACTTGAGTATAATGCCACCCATGTTACCCCTGCAATCACGACCAGGCCGGTACAAAGAAGCGAGAACAAGGCATCTGTATTATGCAGTAAAGTAGTGTGGAAGCAGTCCGCCCCCACCTGTCTGCAGAGGCACAGATAGCGAGTGTGGTCTCCGCTATCCAGGGCACGCCACCTCAGGGGAGCGGTGTGGCAATGTAGACGGCCCTTCCTATAAGCTGCAAAAGTGCACTTAGTGTAGAGAGCTTTGTATTCCAGGGGCACAGTAGAAACGTGTCTGAGACCGCTCTCTCCAGCTCACCACCGCGGAGAGAATTATCATGGGTAGGCGATCCCTGCGCACACCAGCTGCGCAATGCCGAGCTTCACTGGGCCCTGCCAGTCACAGGCCCCGGGTACAGTTCAAGCAATGATGTCCCATATACGGGGGTAAATCCGCAAATTGAAAAGTCCCTGGGCAGAAGCTACAGGCCAGGGACAAGTTCAGCATTCACCATGGGGCCTTTCCCCTCTGCCCGACCAGAGACCTGGAGGAAGCCAAGACGGGCAGGCCTAAACGCGTGGGCCATGACCAGAGCCGCCTACCGCAGCCCGTGTAGACTATCCTCTGCGTCGGCAGACAAGGGCCGTAGGTGGGCTCTGCATGATCCTCCAGTTTCTGTGCAGTGTTCAGGCCCTCTGCACCATTACCGCAGGCAGCCAACAACCAAAGAATGGTGCAGAGCTGTCCAGCAGTTACCGGTCTGGCTTGAGCCCCCGTAGACAGCAACACAGGGAGGTAGGGATCAGCATCCCCCTGTAGCGCTGATTCTAGGCTCAGTTGCAGTAGCACTTCGCGCTCTCGCCCCCGCAGAGCACCGGCTGGCGCTCAGTCTCAACTTATCACAACGGCGGCTGCAATCTTGGCTACGCGACGGTCTGGGCAACCTTTGCCGAATTGGCTGTGACACAGGGAGCACCAACAGTCTTAGCCCTCAACAGCACAGGAAGTGTCACACCATGCCGGGCAGTAGTTTGGCACTTGGATGCCGCGATATTCAGCTGATATTGGGTGGATTTGAGATCAGCCGGGCGGAGCTGCACTAAGGTGCAGCCATCTTGCCTGGCACCCTCTAGCGCCCCCCTTTCAACAAAGACTTAATAACTTTACTTTGTTACAGAGGCTACAGTAGTAGTAGGTCCTCGTGAAATTTCTGTCTAGCTTGCCCTCAGTCCTCTACCCTCTGCTGCTTGTCTACCTGCTGCAATTAGTTTGCGCCTCCTTTGCTATTTTCCTGCTCTGTTTTGCCTTGTGCTCTTTTCTATGCCCTCTGTTTTGCCTTTTTCTGCATGTTTGGCCCTCTGTTTTGACTTTTCTGCCTGCTATTTCTGCTTTTCTTTCTACCCTCTGTCTACTCTAATCGTTTTTCTGCCCTCTGTTATGCCTTCTCTGCTAGTTTTTTCTGCCTTCTTTGCTCTTTTTTTCTACCGTCTGTTTTGTCTTTTCTGATATTCTCTTTTGCCTTTCTGCTAATTTTTCTGTCCTCTGTTTTGCCTTTTACTGCCCTTTTCTTCGCTCTTCCAGCCTTTTCCTCAAAACATGGCTTTTCGACTGAGACCTCGCACCCAGATACTCCTAGTGATGACAGTGCTGCGTTCTACAAATGCTGATTGAGTCGTAAAATAAGTGGTTAACCTCTCAAATAATTGAATGCATCAGTTAGGAAGTTGACTAAGTCTACTAATTGAGAAAAGCATCTTAGCTCCCTAACTGCCTCATTACATGATATGGCCTGCCATGGTGGGACCATGACTTTATCTCTACATGTTTTCCTATAGCACTAGATGTGCCACTTTGCCAGAAGCATTATCAAATTCTGCATTAGTTTTTCTATATGTGAAATATTTTTATGCTACTACCTCTTTAAGATCCATTTTTGTAACCATTCAGTTCATTTATCTTAACTACAGTTAATATGAAATAATTTAAAAAAAGAGGAAAGACACTAGATGGTGCTATTATAGGTGTGGTATGTTAGTAACTATCACGTTGTGCTTTTAATAGAACAATTCTTGTGTTTGGTGATAGCTTTTCATTCAGTCTCTTTGGAAAAAGGTTGATTTCCTATAATACATTTCAAAGTAACCAAAAATGTCCAGTCATGAAAAATCCATCATGAATCTTCAACATAAATTTTATTGGGATAGATTGAGTAAATCATGTATTCAGTCTGTTGTACCAGCCTGTCCGATTCTAACCTGGGTTTCATGTTTCTCTTTCAGACAATTTCCTGCCCTGCTCATGGATGCGATATCTTAGTTGATGACAATACCGTTATGTAAGTTCATAGCCATATCATGTCTTCAGGTCACACTGTGGAATTATTGCTTCAAACCTGAGTAGTATCAATATCCCTTGTTAAATTTTGTACTGTAGGGCTCTTTGCTTTAATGTACAGTCACTACATCACATGCATGCTGTTTCTTTACTCTTCTATGTCTCCCCTACTTCCTTCTGTTCACATCCACTCTGACATTTCTGTTGCTCTGTCTGGTGCTCATACTGACGTCCCACTCTTTATTGCTTACCGTTGAAGTTTAGTCTTGCTATTAATGAATTTGGTCAAATGCTATGTGAATTGACAATGCAGAAGAGACCCAAAATTAAACTATGACTTGAAATCACATTCTCCTAACTGTTAGATGTTGACTTGGCCCTCCACCCACCTTGGCTACGTTCATTGTCAGTCAGTGACTCCCAGGAATACATTACTTAGCCCAATTAATCTATTGTTTTCACTTACACCAATTAACTTAATATTTCCTTCTTTTTCCAGGCGTTTGATCACAGATTCAAAAGTTAAATTAAAGTATCAGCATTTAATAACCAATAGTTTTGTAGAGGTAAGTTTATTTTTGTCTCAGATTTGTATCTTCTCCCAAGCGCACAGCTTTGATAATGTCAATGTGGTTTGTTTAGGCCTTTTACTTCCCTTCCCTGCAGTACATATGTTAGCAATAATGTGAGACATAATTCAATTTACCATCAGACTTCAGTTAAATTATGTCCCCTTTACACACAATATTTTAAGTTTAGAGATTTTTTTAGGGGGGTTGGTCAGGGGGTTGGGGAAGGGTGGTAATATCTTGTATCTGTTGAAGTTGTGCTTGTTTATTTTTTTTTTTTCTTAGTGCGTGTGAAAAGTCTGCCTGGCTGCCAGTCCTCTTAGAACACCCTTTGCTCTTATCTGGACTTTCAACATTTTCCAAACCAGGCTACCCTTTACTATTGAATCACTATATTCATTCTCACTTCAGATGTTGACTTTAAAAGTGGTGTTCTCTTTATCTGAAAGAGACACGTTAGTGATAGATTCCTTACCTTAGAATGTCCCCAGGCGTCAGACTGGATCCGGAAAGTTTTGCGTAGCAGTACCCTTGCGCGTTGGTAGGCGTCGTCTGCGGTTCCGCGTCCGGCGTCGTGGGCGCCGTGATGACGTCGTCGGAGTACTTAGACGCCGCCTCCGCGTGCTGACGTCAGTTCTTCTTTTTTCCGCACCAGCCAGCGCAGATCTGGAAAGAGCAGTTCCCTAGTCACTTTTTGACTAAACTTTTGTGATCTTTTGATCCATTTCGAAGTCTTTACGACTCAGACGGTGCCATTAGGGATGCCCGGATTCAAGCATTGCGACGAGTGCGACCGTACCATGTCGGTCACGGATCCCCACCGCTTGTGCCTGATGTGTTTGGGCGTCGACCATGACGACGAGGCCTGCTCCGACTGTCGGGCCCTCTCGAGGAAGGCCAGGCGGGAGCGGTCCCGCAGGCGAGTCGAGATCCGCCAGTCGGCCCGCGCCGTGTGAGGTCCCGGTCCCACGGGAGGTCGAGGGACAGGTCGCGGGGACGGAGCCGTCACAGCTCCGGAAGTCTGCGCCACTCCGCCGGGTCCAAGTCGTCAGGTAAGAAGCATAAGAGGTCGAAGAGACATCATCGCTCGTCTGACTCCCCCGACGCTCGCGCGATGCGGCCGGGGGTTCGGGTGACACCGCCTACGCGGCTCCTCGGGAGTCGCGGGCGCCACGTTCGGCCCCATACCCCCCGATCCTTGGGCTGAATGCGACGCCGGAGGAGATCGAGCATTTCCTCATGGCCATGAGGTCCCTTTCTCCTCCGACGGGTTCCGCGGCGCCTTCGGGCCGGGTGAACCCGTCTGGGGCCCTAGTGGGTCGGGGGCTACGACCCAGACGTCGTCGGGTGCTTCGGCCTTGACGCCGCCGGCGCCTTCGGGCCCGGCGCCGCAGGGCTCCACAATCCCGACACCGCCGGTGCCCTCGGGCCCGGCGCCGCAGGGTACAGCGGCCCGGCGGCGTCGGCGCCTTCGGGCCCGGCGCCGCTGGACCCTCCTCGGGTGCTGGATCGTCACCGGTGGACCTTACGACCCATGTTTCCTCTCCACCCACCCCACCCCCGAGAGTCTGGTTATCCAGGCCTCTAACTCCCAGACCGCCTTCCCGACTGCCCCGCCGGACAGGGAGTCCAAGAGGTACGAGGCCTATGGCAAGAAGGTATTCTCGTCCCTTAGCTTGGGACTGCGGTCTTCCAACACCGCATGCCTCTTGGGCCGTTACACCCACTCTCTGTGGGAAACGGTGGCGGAAGTGCTGCCAGAGTGTCCGTTGGAGGTACGGGCCAAACTCGGCCAAGCCCTAGTGGAGGGCCGGGACGCAGCAAAGTATTCAATCAGGTGCGGACTGGATACTACTGACTCGCTGGGCAGAGCGATGGCTACGACGGTGGTGATACGACGCCACGCCTGGCTGAGATCCGCCAACTTCTCGGCAGACGTCCAAAATACACTCATGGACATGCCGTTCGATGGCCGTCTCCTCTTTGGCGACAAGGAAGACCACGCACTTGAGCGCTTTAAGGACTCCAGGGCTACGGCCAAGTCCTTGGGCCTCTCGGCCCTGCGCCAGCAAATAGGTGCCTTTCGCTCCTTTCGTGGCCAAGGAAGGGGCGCCCCCACACGTGCCGCCAGCCACTCGCCGCAAACTGTCGTCCAGCGCGGCGGAGGCCGTGGAAACCGCCGTGGAGGCGGTCGGGGAAACAAGCGGAGCCAGTCCACACCTGCCCGCGCAGCATCCGCCTCTAAACCCTCCTAGTCCGTGCTTTTCGGCCCATGTGACGCCAGTGGGAGGCAGGGTTCGCCATCACCACTCTCACTGGCGCACAGTCACTTCGGACAGGTGGGTGCTGCAGATCGTCCGAAGTGGCTACTCCCTCCCCTTCGAGACGACCCCTCAAGCCATGCCACCGCAACACCACCGCGTATCGGGGCATCACTTGCGGCTCCTGCAGGAGGACGTTTCGGCCCTCTTGGCCAAGGGGGCCATCGAGCGCGTTCCTGGGCCAGAAGTAGGACGTGGTTGCTACTCCCACTACTTCCTGGTACCCAAGAAGGGCAAAGGGGGCCTACGCCCTATCTTGGATCTGAGGAACGTCAACGGCTTCCTCCGGAAGGAGAAGTTAAATGCTGACACTGGCTCAGGTCTTGGCTGCCCTAGACCCAGGAGACTGGATGGTTGCGTTGGACTTGCAGGACGCATAATTCCACAGAAATTACTCTGGACTAAAAAATCCTTCCACCTTTTTTCCACATTCCAGTCAAATGCCCGTGGAACTACTAACATTCGAAAAGAACGTGTTGCGGGACCTTGACACGCTCGAAAAGAGGAAGAAAAGATACATCAAATGGAACCTCAAAATGGAGGAAAAAATAGCACTACAAGGACTCCAAGACAACAAAAGTCTCATCATCAAGCCGGCAGACAAAGGTGGGGGGATTGTTATCCTCCCACGTGAAATGTATGAAGCTGAAGTCACACGGCAAGTCACAGATGAAAAGTACTACAAAAAAACAAACGACAACTGGAATGATAAACTGACACATCGCCTGGAAACCTTAGTAAATCAAGGTCAAAAGGAAGGCTGGCTATCCAAAAAGGAGGGAGAATATCTAATAAACAGAAACCCACGCACACCTTTGATGTATATTCTACCGAAAATCCATAAGGACCCCTTGAATCCTCCGGGTCGTCCCATCATTTCAGGAGTTAATTCAATCCTGGAAAGACCAGCTAAATATGTCGACACTTTTCTTAAACCCCTTGTTGGCCAGACTACAAGCTTCATCAAAGATACGATGGAAGCAATACATTTTCTAGATGGCCAACCTTTCGATGAGCCAATGGAATTCCTGGTAACCATGGACATTGTGAGTTTATACTCCAATATCCCCCAAGAAGATGGCTTGGAAGCCCTTGAATTCTTCCTCGAAAAGAGAGAAAGACCGCATAATGTCCCCACTGATTTCCTAATGAAACTTGCGGAAATCTGTTTGAAATTCAATTTCTTCAAATTTAACAACGTCCAATACCTCCAAACCATGGGGACGGCCATGGGATGTCCATTTGCGCCAGAAATGGCCATAATGTACATGGCTCTCTATGAATCCACTTGGATCTATAACAACAATCCTTTTGATGGGCACATTAAAATTTGGCGTCGGTATATAGACGACGTCTTCATGCTATGGAGAGGTGAAGAACAACAACTTAAAGCATTCGTCGTCTGGTTAAATGATCGCAATCCCAATATTCAATTTACTTTGGCATACAACAAAACCCAAATCAACTTCCTGGACCTGATGGTTAAACATGAAGATGGTACCATGTTTACCACCTTATACACCAAAGAGACTGACCGGAACACCTTCCTACACTTTTCCAGCTTCCACCAACGCAATCTCCGGGAAAATCTACCGCTAAGCCAATTCATGAGATTGCGTAGGAATTGCACAAAAAAAACTGATTACTTCCACCATGCCCAGGAGCTGATGAATAAGCTGATCGAGAGAGGATATCCCAAGAAATTATTGAAGAGAACAATGAAGAGAACTTGGTACATCCCAAGAGAAACCCTCTTGATCCCCAAAGCAAAAAACAAGGAAGACACCCCAATTGTGTGTGTGTGACAACTTTTTCTGGAGCCACAACAGAAATCAAGAAAATAGTCACCAAAAATTGGAACACAGTGCGGAGCCTGAAACCCTTTGTCACTCCACCTATCTTCGCACTTAAAAAGAACGAGAGTGTGAAAAATAAATTGGTTCGAGCAGACACATCACTACCCAAGCATGAAAGTTCCATTCAGTCACTTTTCAACCTCCCACCAGTCAAAGGCCACCGCAGATGCGGTAACTGCATTTCTTGCGATAGCACCATCGAAGGAACAATCTTCTCTTATGGCCAGAAACAAATTAAACATGAAGCGTTTACAAACTGTAACACCTGTAACGTTATTTACTGTGTCATATGCCCCTGCGGATTGGCGTACGTGGGTAAAACAAGCCAACCCATAAAAACGAGAATATCCCAACACCGCTCCAGGATTCGGTGCAAGAAGTTCCCCATTGTATTGATAAACACCATGGACCAGACGACCTCAAATGGACAGTTGTTAAACATGTGAAGGGCAAAAATGTGGCCAACAATCTGTCTAAACAAGAAGCGAAAACTATCATGTATCTTAACACTGTGAATCAGGGATTAAATGAATTAGCGGAAATATCCAGTTTCACGTGCTAGTTACCTACTAAAATTAGCTCAACATCTTCAGCCTGCATTCACCGCAGTTATTCATGTATAATATAAACCAGCGTCTTGATCTCATAGCAACGAGATCATCTGTTCATGACGCGAAGAAACCGACCATTCAGGAGCGCTGAGACACAGGGCCGGTGAACCAACCAATGGCAACACTAAGCACATCCAGAAACCGGGAGAAAAGATTACACGCCGTACGCGCGCTGTTCAAACAAACAGCAGCGAGAGTCGGCAGAGAAGCGCCACGCTCCGGAGGGATAAGCGGAAACCCAAGATTGCAAAGCACCCCTGCCCGTTCACTCCGCGGACTGACAGTTCCGCGATGATTACGCTGTGACGGAGAGAACACAAGAAATCGAGCAGCGAGCAGTTACTGCACCCGCAGGTACGCTACTTCCAGGGCGGCCCCCAGATCCACCAGGGAACATTGAAAAAAACGGAAAGCATCCCCTTCATGCATCTTTAAAGACACTTGCAAACAGGCATCCTCTAAGCGCCAAGAGGCATTAAGTAGGCCCAATTTGTAACAGGCAAGATGCCTCCAGTTTGTCATGGACCCTCCGCCAACTCAATTGTCCTACTTTTTCCGCAGTAATTCACGACTGCTGGCCCCCGTTTCAACCCGGCCACCTTGGGACCCACCCCAGCGCCTCCTGTATTTTCCATGTACAACAAGACATGCAGAATCGCATCTACTTAGATTGGGTACGTGAGTTTTATATGTATTACCGTGCACCAGAAAACACCCATAAGCACTGCTATTTTGTCCTACAACCTTGATTCAATCACTAAAACATGCCCCTTATAACTTTCCCTTAGGTGTAATATGATGTCCCACAGCACCTACAGCGAGCCCTGATGAAGACCTGATTAAATAATTCTTCCTGTCAAGAATCCAATAGGTCGAAACGCGTAGGCTCAACCTTAGAGCCAGGAGAAATTAATGCCCTATGATCCAGTCAAAATAATTTGGACATACCGTGAGAGATGTATCTCACAACAAGGCATATAATCCCCCACTAAATAAGGGACTTTCCCTGGCTATACGCAGGACAATTAAACACTCCTCTGAGGGTAAAACTGATTACATACCCCTAGGATACCCACGCAATTTCTGTCAGACCGACAGTAGGACCTTGTTATTAATTTTATCACTGTGTATTGTTGATATATGAATCTATTAATTCCAATCACTATGTATTGGTTATTTGTTTCACGTTGATTTATTCTTTGTCAGCAAGTTATTAGTTGTTGTAAATATATGTCGAATGTGCTACATGATATAAGGAGACAATCAAAATGAAATGTCTACACCCAATGTGTACCTATTTGAAAAAAAGTGTAAATTAAGGTGCTTAAAGTATTTAAGCGTTCATTGTCAATAAATAGGACATTGACTTAAAATAATTTGTGAGATCTATGGTGTCAGAGGCATTGTCCACTTTTATCATATTTCCACATCCCCGTCCTGCCGGCCCACCGGCGTTACCTGCGGTTCACTGTAGGCCTCGAGCACTTTCAGTTCACCGTGCTCCCCTTCGGCCTTACCAGCGCCCCACGGGTGTTCACGAAGGTGATGGCGGTGGTCGCAGCTCATCTGCGCAGGTTAGGGGTCTCAGTCTTCCCCTACCTTGTTGAAGGCGGGCTCGCCCCAGGCAGTAGTCCGCCACCTCCAGACTACGGCGGATCTCCTGCACCTGCTGGGATTTTCCATCAATGTGCCGAAGTCACACCTGTGCCCCTCTCAGAAGCTCCTTTTCATCTGAGCGGTACTCGACTCGGCGCAGTTTCGGGTTTGCTCAAACAGCGGGTTCGGGATATACAGGCTCTGATTCCGATCTTCGGGCCTTTATCCCGGGTTTCGGTCAGATTGACGCTGCGGCTTCTGGGGCTGATGGCCTCCTGCATCCTTCTGGTGCATCACGCACGGTGGCGGGTGCGGGCTCTGCAGTGGGACCTGAAGTTTGTGGGCCCAGCACCGGGGCAACCTGTCCGACCATGTCCTGATCTCGGAGGGCACTGCTAGACAGCTGCAGGGGTGGCTCACGGACTGCGATTGGGTCAAAGGCAGATCCCTCTCCCTTCCCCAACCGGAGCACGTAGTTGTGACGGACGCGTCCCTCCAGGGCTGGGGAGGCCACTTGGGAGAGGCTAAGATCAGAGGACTCTGGTCTCCGGCGGAGTCCCGGCTCTATATCAATCTGTTGGAGCTGCGGGCGATTCGTCTGGCACTGAAAGCATTCCTCCCATCTGTCCGAGGGAGTGCAGTGCAGGTGTTCACGGACAACACCACCGCCATGTGGTACTGCAACAAACAGGGCGGAGTGGGGTCGTGGACCCTTTGCCAGGAGGCTCTGCATCTCTGGCAATGGCTGGAACATCAGGGCGTGACTCTGGTGGTTCAACACCCGGCAGGTTCTCTGAACGCCAGGGCGGACGAACTTAGCCGTCGGTGCTCGATGGATCACGAATGGCGTCTGAACTCAGACGTGGCGCAAGGCCTCTTTCTGCGATGTGGAGAGCCTTGGTTAGATCTATTCGCCACCAAAGAGAACGCGCAATGTCATCAGTTCTGCTGGTTGGAATTTCCAAGGCGGCACTCGCTCGGAGACGCTTTTCGCCGCGAGTGGAGCTGCGGTCTGTTGTACGCCTTTCCGCCTATACCTCTTCTGCCCAGAGTGCTGAAGAAGATCAAGCGCGACTGGGCACAAGTCATCCTTGTGGCTCCGGACTGGGCACGAAGGTACTGGTATCCCGAGCTACTCAGTATGTCAGTCGATCCCCTGGTTCGTCTGCCTCTTCAGGAGGACCTTCTGTCGCAGCAGCAGGGGACGGTCCTCCACCCGAACCTGTCCAGTCTCCACCTCCATGCTTGGAGATTGAGCGGCGACAGTTGAGGCCATTTGACTTGCCTCCTGAAGTTTGCAACATCATTCTGGCAGCCAGGCGTCCCTCCACAAAGACGGTATACGCCTGCAGGTGGAACAGATTTGTGGCATGGCGCACAGCAAAGGCTGTGGATCCCCTCAATGCCCCTCTCTCTGAGGTTCTTCTCTTCCTTCTTTCTCTTGCCCAGCAGGGCTCTGCTCTGGGCACTATCAAGGGCTATCTTTCGGCTCTTTCAGCCTTTCTGAGGCTGCCTGACCAGCCTTCTTTGTTCAAGTCCCCTATCGTAAATCGATTCCTGAAGGGCATCACTCATACCTTTCCTCCTGTTCCCTTCGTGATGCCTCAGTGGGACTTGAACCTGGTTCTAACATTTCTGATGTGCGCTCCCTTTGAGCCACTTCACAACTGTCCTCTTCGCCTTCTTTCTTTGAAGACTGCCTTCCTGGTAGCCATCACCTCTGCCAGGAGAGTGAGTGAGCTCCAGGCTCTCTTGTAAGCCTCCTTTCCTTTCAGTCCATCCAGACAAGGTTGTTTTGAGGACTAGGCCCTCCTTCTTGCCTAAGGTGGTCACGGCCTTCCACATTGGGCAGTCCATCACGTTGCCCACCTTCTTTCCGCCTCCGCACCCCTCGAGAGGGGAGGAGCGGCTCCACCGTCTGGACCCAAAACGTGCGCTCTCGTTCTATCTGGATCGCACACGCCAGTTCCGGGTGGATGTTCAACTCTTTGTTGGGTACGCGGGCGCTAAGAAAGGGAAAGCGGTGCACAAACGGACCATCTCTAGATGGATTATCATGTGCATCCAGGCGTGTTACTCCTTGGCTAAGAAGGTACCCCCTGTTGGGCTGAGGGCTCATTCCACTCGAGCCACGGCCACTACAACTGCCTTGGGCCGAGGTGTGCCCTTGCAGGACATTTGCCAGGCAGCTACGTGGGCCTCGTTGCACACGTTTGCGCGGCACTACTGCCTGGACAGTCAAGTCCGGAGGGACGGCTACTTCTTCCGTTCTCCAGGACTTTCTGGTGTGAATATTGGTTCGCAGACCCACCACCACGGGAATGGTATTGCTGGGGTATCTATTCTAAGGTAAGGAATCTATCACTAACGTGTCTCTTTCAGATGCACAAGTTACTACTTGTGTAACGATATATCTGTAAGAGACATTAGTTAGTGATAGATTCCTTACCGACCCACCCATCCTCCCCGTTCTGCGAACCGATATCTAGGGTTAAGGTCATCCCCTTTCAGGGCCCTAGTTTCTTGGCACCAGTGTCAGTTTTTGTCATGGCTCTGCGCTTCTGGCGCGGAAAAGCTGTGGCTAAGAACTGACGTCAGCACGCGGAGGCGGCGTCTAAGTACTCCGACGACGTCATCACGGCGCCGACGACGGACGCGGAACCTCAGACGACGCCTACCGACGCGCAAGGGTACTGCTACGCAAAACTTTCCGGATCCAGTCTGACGCCTGGGGATATTCTAAGATAAGGAATCTATCACTAACTAATGTCTCTTACAGATATATCGTTACACAAGTAGTAACTTGTGCATCCATTACATCATTACGCCAAATTAGAGAACTTCAGATAGTATCAATAGAAGAACCGCACATTCAAGTGGACAGGCAGAATTTACTTTACACAAATTCATGCTTCCTTCTGAAGGTGGTCTCAGCCTTTCATCTCAGTTAGGTAGTTAAGCTTCCAACATTCTTACCAAAACTCTTCTAGAACAGTTGCATACCTTTGATGCTAAACCTGCACTTGATACTACTTAATACAGAAAGCAAAAGTTGTTTTTCTTTCATTTTACACACTTGCATCTGCCAATATCTAAGGAGAGTATTGCTAGATGGATTGTAAGATTCATCAGTCTCTTATGAATGGGTAAAGCTGGCAGTCACCTACATGACTCGTGCCCTCTTGACGCACAAACAAGGGGGTTACTGTGGCCTTTCTTGATAGAATTCCTCAGTTGATTATTTTCAAGTTGGCCACCTAGTCATTCCTACATGTTTTCACAAAACACTACTATGTTGACTAATACGTTAGGAGAGAAAAGCATTGTTAAAACTTTATTTGCTACAGCAACTAATACTTTGCAATAGTACCAGCCTTACATGGATGGACTCTGCTTTTGAGTTGGTGACATAAGCTTAAAAACACCTTCTGCAAACAAAACATTACTTACCTACAATCAGTTTACTGCTTATCTTGTAGATTCACATCCCGCCAC
>NC_141688.1:34844164-34846664 GCF_964263255.1 Lissotriton vulgaris
CTATGGGGGCTTTACAAAGTCAGCAGTTACGGGGTGGTTCCTTTCGCCGCTCCAATTCAAAAGGCACCTCAAGGGGACAGGCATCCCAGTCCACACAATACTACAAGGGTAACACCCAGCCCTCGTATAACAACAACAAGGGCAGGGGTGGCTACAGAGGCAATAATATCAAAGGCAGGGGACGTGGAAACAATGGCTCCAGGTCCACCACCACCAACAAGCAGTGACGTCTTGTCACTGCCCCCCGATCACACGACACCTGTCGGGGGGAGACTCCAGCAGTTCCTGCCGGCGTGGAGGTCCATCACCACGGACAGGTGGGTGAGGTCTCTTATCCAGTACGGGTACTGTCTAGAACTTACGTCCATTCCACCGGACATACCGCCAAGAAGCCGTGCTATGTCCGGCGAGCACTTGACCTTGTTGCAGCAAGAAGTTCTAGTCATGCTGCAAAAAGGGGCGATAGAGCTCGTTCCATTGCAAGAGCGGGGAACAGGGGTTTACTCCCTGTATTTTTTGATCCCCAAAAAGGACGGATCACTCAGACCGATCCTGGACCTCAGGCCCCTGAACTGGTACATCAACTCGGAGCACTTCCATATGCTCACATTGCAGCAGGTGCTTCCCCTGCTTCAACAGGGGGACTTTCTGGCTACGCTGGATCTGAAGGATGCCTATTTTCATATTCCCCTGCATCCTTCCCACCGAAAGTATCTCAGATTCACGATCTTAGACCAGCATTACCAGTTCAGAGTCCTGCCGTTCGGGGTCACCACGGCACCAAGAGTATTTACGAAAGGCCTAGCGACTGTGGCGGCGCATCTCCGTCGCCAGCACGTCCACGTCTTTCCATACCTGGACGACTGGCTCATTCAAGCAAAGACGGAACAGCAGTGCGTAGACCACGTGTCACGCACCATTCACCTCCTGCACGATCTGGGATTCTCTCTGAACTACCCAAAGTCCCATCTCCAGCCCGCCCACGTGCGACAGTATCTGGGCGCGACAATCGACACTCTGGCAGCCACTGCGCAGCCGAATTCAGTGAGAATCGCCAGTATCCAGGCGCTGATCCAACGATTCAGACCCCAACACTCGCTTCCAGCGAAGGTGTTCATGCAGTTGATAGGCATGATGGCCTCCTGCATCTCCATTGTCCCGCACGCGAGACTACATATGCGTCCGCTTCAGGAGTGCCTAGCACGTCAGTGGACTCAGGCTCATGGGCAACTGACAGACCTAGTGTTGGTGAGCGGTCGGGCGTACAACTCTCTGCATTGGTGGAATCCACAAAACCTTTGCAAGGGCCGACCATTCCAAGAGCCTGTCCCACAGATCATCCTGACGACGGACGCCTCTCTCCAGGGATGGGGAGCGCATGTACTCCACTACACTGTGCAGGGACTATGGACACTTCAGCAAAGGAAGATGCACATCAATGTGTTGGAACTGATGGCAATCTTCATGGCCTTAAAGGCGTTCAAAGTACATCTGTGCAACAAGGTCGTGTTGATCCGGACGGACAACATGACGGCCATGTACTACATCCAGAAGCAGGGAGGTACACACTCTCCACAGCTGTCTCATCTGGCTCAGAGCATGTGGAAGTGGGCCATTCAGAGGAACATCTTCCTCATGGCAGAGCATCTCCCGGGCAAGGACAATCAAATGGCAGACCTGCTCAGCAGGCACAGCCATCAGATGCACGAGTGGGAGATACATCCATCAGTACTCCAACCGTACTTCCAAAAGTGGGGTCATCCAGAGATAGACCTGTTCGCCACAAAGGAGAACGCAAAATGCCAAAGCTTCGCCGCCAGGTTCCCACACCCCCATTCACAGGGCAATGCGATGTGGATGAACTGGTCAGGCAGATTTGCGTATGCTTTTCCCCCAGCACCTCTGATACCGCTGGTGGCACGCAAGCTCAGGCAACACTCGATGACGCTCATCCTGGTTGCTCCAACGTGGGCTCGCCAACCATGGTACACCACGTTTCTGGAACTCTCCGTGGTACCGCATCAAAGGCTTCATCTCACTCCCAGCCTTCTGACGCAGAGCCATGGCGACATTCAGCACCCAGATCCGCAACAGCTCAACCTGGCGATCTGGCTCCTGAAGTCCTAGAGTTTGGCTACCTCAATCTTCCTCCCGATTGCATGGACATCATTCGGGAGGCAAGGAAGCCCACTACTAGAGCTTGTTATGCGGCTAAATGGAAGAGGTTTGTCATCTACTGTGTGGACCACAGCATTGACCCGCTAGATGCTTCCATTCAAAACATCATATGTTACCTCTTTCACCTGTATCGATGTAATCTAGCGTACTCTTCCATCCGCATTCACCTGTCTGCTATGGCAGCATACCTCCAGAATAGGCAGCGCCTGTCACTCTTTAAGGTCCCTGCTATCAAGGCTTTTCTGGAAGGACTCAAAAGGGTCATTCCACCAAGGACTCCACCAGCTCCAGAATGGAACCTCAATGTGGTTCTTACAAGGCT
>NC_141688.1:34864164-34901664 GCF_964263255.1 Lissotriton vulgaris
TTGGAAGACCAAATAGATGAATACTGCCACAGTACTGTAAATTATTTTAAAGCATTTGCCTAATGTCTTGAAAATGATTTTCTTGAAGTTCAGCCAATGCAGCTGGATCAGCTAACAGTTTACAGAAGCATACCGAGGCATGTTAAACATCTACCTCACAGCCATATTCTGCTTTAGTTGAAGTTTGTGTAAAGTTCCTTCAGTAGCCGTAAATAAAAGATATTACACTAGTTTAAGCAAGAGCTCACAGCTCCTCTAATTACTGTTAATCTATCCTCACCTGGAAATATTGGGAGTATTTTCCTCAACACTCTCAGATGACAGAAGCAGGTAGGTGTTAACTTAGAAAGTTGTTTTACCGTCTACTTTTCATCAAAACGAAATCCAATATGTCTAATGCATTTCACATGTAATATACAATCACCAAGTATTGAAGGCCACCACTCTTTCATCTGTACCATGTGATCACCGCCCTAAATCACAACATCCCTTTTTGTTAAGAGTAACTTGTGAACATTGTGGGTCATAGACACTGCCTCATTCATAGCATTGGTGAAATCAAGAGATGTGCCTTCCTTCTGTTTTTCTATCTAAACCCTTCGTTTTGTTGGTCAAAAAGTTCAGACTTCTCTTTAACCATTGTAAATTTTACGCACGTCCAACAGACTGTGCTGACTAGTAAATGGCCATGTGTTCTTCTAGAGGCAAATATTTAAATGAAAATGTTCACCTAATTGGACAGTTCCCTGCTTTCTTAGATGCAGTATTAGAAATTGCTTGATAAACAAGCATCAAAGTGCATGAAATTAGGGCTATGCCAGTGGCTAGTCTTTCATGGGTTCTTGAAATTTCTCTGGAAAGGAGCCATTTAAGCCGATACTGTATTCTATATTTATTATTTTTTGTATGTTTGTGCCCCCATTCTCCCATTGGATGCTATTTTTTGCCAGGGCTTAATGTTAAATGTAGATCTCCTCTTTCCATTTCTGGATTAAGGTGATTTGCAGTCAATACACCACAAGTAGGAAGGAGGACTGACTAGATGTACCAAAAAGTACTAGTGTCTCAACAGAGAAACTACCGCAGCAGTACAGCTGGTATGCAAAATTACTTCTCAGCCTATACTTCGGGCTGAGAAAGTGATGGTGAGAGCGATTCCCTCAAGCCCCCAATGTCAACATAATGTGCTTATTGAATTTGGACAGGTTTCTATTACATTACATTATCAAATTTAATATAGAAAATACCCTTCTTTAACTATTTACTTTCTTTCTGCTAAGAGTAGCAGTGCCAAATAGAAAAGCATGGGCATGTTACATGAAGGGACTCTAGAAGAAGCTGCTGTCTGGCTGGCTTCTCAATGGATTGTGTGAAGAGGGTGACGAAAGAGTGGTTCGTGAAAGTTTAAAATAAAAATCAAACTTTAAAAAAATAATTGTAAACAATCTTCTCTTTAGAACACCGAAGAGTATGAGTTAGGGGCTCAGGACATTTGTTTCTCGCCTGTGCTTGATGCTTACACCACAACTTTCTCATAAGCTGTTCTTCTTTTAGTGCAATCGACTTCTAAAATGGTGTCCTGCTCCAGACTGCCACCACGTGGTGAAAGTTCAGTATCCTGATGCAAAACCTGTTCGCTGCAAATGTGGACGCCAGTTTTGGTAGGTGGAGTTTGTGTGCCTTATAAATTAAAAAAAATTACAGTAACTCAGGATCAAGAAGTCCAATTCGGACTTCAGTTACCAAAGGTCCAAGTTCTTAACAAGTTGACTACTGGTAAGTATACAATGGTTTTGGGGCTAAAATTAGACCAGTTGGAAGAAGACTTCTTTAACTTCCATTCCATTTACTTTATACATAGAGCATAGGTTAACAATTTAAGGATGTATTAAACAGAGTAGATACTGTCACAAAGATTACTAAAATTTCAGCTCCAAGCCAGTGCTTACTTTGATGGTTTCGGCCCTCATCCCTCTACTGTGAATGCATGCTATAATCTTTGATCCATACAAGCCAGACCTTTTCAAGAGCTCCTGTTTAGAAGAAAGGCCAATCTAGGATGTGTTGATATTAGTTACAGCTTAACTTACTGTTAGGGTTACCAGTGAAAGGCTCTTTTTTTTAAACTGTTAAACCTGTGTCCCGTGTTAAGAAATGCTCACGTTTTAAAGTAGTGCCAGTTTCAGTGATGCTGACCCTTTGTGCCTCTGTGTTAAACAACTTCATCACATTTGAGTTCTGCTGATGCTGCTGGATTACATTGCAATGCAGACAACGCCTTTGTATGGTAAATAATCCACAGAAGTGATTTGCAAGATACAATCTTGTACATTCACAGGCTGCACATTATTTAATCCTCTAGTCTGTTATGTCTAAAAGTGTTTATTCACAAACAGCCCTCATTTCACAGGGCAAGGAGGGGTTACTGGGCCCAACTGTGGGGAGGGGTGGGAGTTTGAGCGCCTTTTACTCCTGATTTCTTGCAGCTGGCCCCCACAATAGTCTGTGAGCAACTGGATCAAGTATCCATCCTGCACGTGACTCTGTGGTAGCGTGAGTTAAGCAGTCCAAGGCTTCTCTGGAAGGAGATAGGTGTTGGAGAAACTCATATTCACAACTCTACGTACGTTCAGCAACCCTAATAAATGGCCAGCAGAATTCTCCCTTTTATCAAAAGTATTATTGATATATATATATATACACAAAGCAAAATATGGTACACAAAATACCTTCAGTCTACAGTCTTGGTTACAGCTTCTCCACACTGGTGTACACCTTTAATTTACCAATTCGGTGAGTTTCAAGCACCCCTTTACAATGCACCCAGACGCAAATGTGAGTGTCAGTCTTTATAATTTGTGTGCTGGGGGTTGCCCACAATGAAGTGCCCACTACTCTGTTTGTGTTTTTGGTATAACGAGCTGTACATCACAGCAGGATTAGCTCTGTACTGGATAGCCCCAAACACAGGCCATGGAAATGACCAAGTTCACATCTGGATGTCAGCCTCACTGATTTGTATCAAAAGGTTACAAAGGCCTTCAGTCTGCTTTGTGACTCTTATCAGCCAAATCTCTTTCCTGACTAGGCCCCTTTCACCTATAATCTTTCAGAATTAATAAGCCTGAATAAGCCTGGCGGAAGTGTACTGAAGAGCCTGACACTACCTGCCCTTACGGTGTGTTTCCCACCAAGTGCTCAGGAATGCAGCCACCCACGAATGTGTCTTAGTGGCTTCTGTACCACCAAATGCTCCGTCAGCAGAACCCTGGGGATCCCAGCAGAAAACCACAGGCCTCTATGTACTGTACCCCTCACATACTTCTGTGCATCCTTAGCATTGTACACAAACATGGGTGTAGTCAACCATGTGCTGTACCAGCACGCTGCACACAAACCCATGCTCTCCATATGCTGTAGCTCTCACAGGCTCACACATACCTGTGAGGTTCTCTCACACGTGTGCTGTCCCAGTGTACAGTAGCACTCATTGGCTCACAGCACGTACCAGTCAGCACATTCCAGCTTGCATATGATCTCCCCAAATCTCCTTCCAAAAGTGAGCTAAGCACATAGTAACCAAATGTTTTTAAGTGTGCCATTCTCTTGCCAAATATCAGAAGGCCTGATCACACTTGGATAACTCTCTATAAAAACAATATGCTACGACCGCCTCCCTCCTACTACTCTGCTCCTGGTAGCCCTCCACCACTATGAAAGTAGGTCACAGTGCACCTCTCCAGGTCTAACCAGATCACATTCCATGAGACATAGCTGGGTTCTAGTGAACATGCTCATGACCAGTAATCATTGCCACAGATCTTCTGATACCACCACAGTTGCACTCAGGGCAGGGTTTCACATCTACTACCATGTGAGGAACTTTTCTCTCCCATGCAATCTTCTTGTGTCGACCTAGACGGAGCCCTTATGACTTATTATGACATCAGTCGGAAACCTTGAATGCCGTGTAAAGTAACCTCCATTTTAGAGGTTTTGTTCTGCCACACCATCAAGTTAGTGTCGGATGGGCTCACGCCCCCGTGTATGTGCACCGCAAACATGTTAGAACAGTAATGCAGTAGTCATCGTGAGGTACCAGTATGCTGAATGCAAAAAAAAAATTTTTTTATCTTGAGTTAATCCCTGTTAATCCCTGTTGGGGCTTCCTGAAGTGATATTGCCGGTATGGGCTGGTTCAATAATTTTCATTTAGGGAATCTTCTGTGGAGCACCTTGACGATCTTGCCAGGGATGCCGGTTTTGATGCTTAGGAAACTTTACGGCTGCCTTGGCCTCCATGAAGAAATGGGGCGTATCGTCCTGTGTAGTACGGAGCTTTGCTGAGCAAAGAGGTGCATAAGGATTGTTCGCTTGTTGGAAGAGTCTTTTAGCAGGAAGAAATTTGCTTATGTGTTTTTGACAGCAATGGTGAAGTCAGTATAAAAAGATATTGAGGTACCCTGATGGGTTATGGATTATTCCTTGCCGGCCAGACATAGGATCATATATCTATCTCTGTAGTTCAGTTGGCACGCCACGATGGGTCACCCAGGTGCACCTGGGGGTGGTTGCCGGCCAAGGGACCTATCTAGCCTTTCTGCAATTAATACAGGTGACGGGCTGCCTAAAGAAATACCGGAGGACAACTCCACAAAACTTTCCATGGTGGTGGATTTGGGAATGCCAGTGATACGAAGGTTGTTGCGCCATGATCGGGATTCAAGTTCTTCATTCTTAGCTCTGATAAGATATAGGATCTTGTCCATCCGCAGTAGATGTTTCTTAGACTCTGCCTGGGGGTCCTTGGTGTCAGACTCCGCTTTCCACCTGTTGAAGTCTGGAGTTGTGTTTGTCTTTTCTTTGCTACATCTGCCTCTTGCTTATCGCCACTCGTCGGGGGTCTCTGACTTAGTTTCTGATGGGGTCTTCTGGTCCGCGTAGCAAGATGCACATTTGCTCTTGAAAGTGAGTTTAGGCTGCCTAGTGTCCTGCTTGCTCATGTTTGCCACTTGAAACGACGGAGTATTGGTGGGTGTGCCAGGGTTCTCACCACACAAATCGCCCACAGCAGTGTTCCTGGCACCTCCACCCACATTGTGTGACCAAATAATGAGCATGTGTCCCGGTGGGCCGGCCACACCCCATGCCCTGCTTGAGGGCATGAGCAGGCCATGGCCTTGTAGGATAGACTCCTACGCTGTCTGCAGCCCGCTGTGTAACTGTCAGTTGATAATTCACAAGTCCCGGGTGGCCCCGGTGCACACTTTCTTCCCAGACCCAGGAGTCTGCAGTGAAAGAAGTGTGGCAGTTATATGGAGGTAATTATATTAAAGTAACAACTGGCAAATTGTTTCCATAACTGCTTAATTTATGGCCAGCTGTCACCCATGTCCACCAGTTCCCACCTGGCGTGCAGTGTGCGATCGCAGCACCCAGCCTCAAGCCATGCAGCCAGCCAGCTCAACCAAGGACACGCGTAGGCCTGTGGTTTCCCTGCCACATCAGCGTGTTATTCATGGGCCGCTGATAACTCCCTCACAATACTTCGGGCCCAGCCTGCTTCTCCATGCAGCCTGAGGGGCCTAACGGGCATGTGCTTCCAGGTAATCCACGGCATGTATCACAGTACTGCGTTGCATCAGGCCCAGGCCGGCGTGCTCACAGGAAAACAAGTCCCGGTCCCGGCGCACAGATCTTGTTTCCCGTTGTATTATGCTGCATGGAGGACCAAGTTATGAAGCAAGGTTTTCAAAATTATATTAAAATCTATATCTTTATTAAAGTTTTATATAGCGATAAACCGTTAAGGGCACACACCTGCATCCTAAATAAATTCAAACAAAGGAGAAAGGGAGACATGCAACCACTCACAGAAGACTAGCACATGGTAACAAGGAGAGGAAGGACAATAAAATACAATATGAATTGGGTCGACGACATAGTAAGGGAGCTGATTTGTCATCCAAGGGGTAGAGACCATAATATCTAAGCCAAAGTCCCCAGACCTTGAAGAACTTACAAGGACACACTCAGTTTTATACAGAACTTTTTCAGCAGCCATATAAAGATCCATCCTCGCCGTCCATTCGACCATGGTAAGAACCTCTGGTGCACTCCAATGGTGCGCCACAACACTATCAACCACCACTGTCCCATGGTTGCAGAAAAGTTGTGGTCTTGGAATGCCAAATCGCCTGGGACACCCAGTAAAATGTATTAAGGATCAAGAGGGATGACGGTTTCCAACACTCGCTGAGCTTTCACAATCTGATAAAAATGTCTGGATGGCTGGAAAGTCCCATAGAGTATGTATTTACTGTCCCTGTAGCGTAGGCTGGCCAGGGAAACTGCCCTCCCATGCAATGCAGGCAGTCCCTATCATATTAAACCACCTGTAGTATCTTGAGTTAAATCCGGCACAGTCGTGACTTAATGGCCTCTTCCCTCTGGTGCATCAGAGCTGCCTCCCAGTCAAAGTCCTCCAGTTCCCACATGTCAGTCTCCCATCTGTCCCTCAGCCTAGTCAGTGTGTCTGACATATTATTCAGCTTGCCCCGGTGTTGGACTTTCATAGATTCCCATGCTTTATATCATTCCCCCGTCGTCTGAATGGGAGCCTCGGAAAAGAGAAAATACCATAGCAGTAGTTGCAAAAGAGAAAGAAAGGCCCAGGCCTCATCTCATTTTGTAGCATATCTCCCTCCTTTTTGTAAAAGAGACCAAAAAACTGCAACAACCAATCAGATCAGCCTCACCCCTTAGAACCCTCCTGAGAGAGCCTCAGAGCCCCAGATTTTCTACCGCAATTTGTGCTAAGGGAGTCTCCACTGAGCTCTGCTCAGTTTTCTCTACAGATTTGGATTTTCTACTCTACAATGTCTGATAAGGAAAAGAAGGCTTTGTTTAAAGCTAAGAAAAGGCTGTACATTGAGGACAAGCATAAACACTGTATATACTGCTTGTACCCTGATCATAAAGCTACCGATTGTAAGATCTGCAGGACTTTCTCCACCAAGACCTTGAGAGACAGGGAAGGCAGTTTATTAACCTGGTTACAGAAGATGAAGTCTCGTAAGGAGGTTCTGTCGGTGAGGCTTCTTCCTCAGCTGCGTCCTCTGGAAGTCCAGGAAAAGCGGTAGGTCTACCCCTTCAATTTCATCTGAACCCCCTGTTAAGGCCTAACAAAAGACCTCTGATAGGTCTAAAAGGCCCAGTCCCAAAAAATCTCCTCGCCGAGGTGTAAAGGAGAGGCTGGTACAAATTGCCTGAGGTACAACAATCAAAGAATGTACAACAAACTCCTTCTATTGCTTCTCCACTGTCTGAAAAGAAGATATTCAAGAAACCAGCTTCTGTCCCTCAGGAAGGAAAATCCGATAGAAAGAACAGTCTGTCGACGACGACAACTTCAGGTACGTCGACGACTACATCGAAAGTGCACCTGGTTTCAGTTACAGCTCCGTCGACGGGAGCCATGGCGGCGGTGATGTTATCGTAGTCAAAGGTTCAGGTACCTGTCCCCTTGTCGACGACTATGACCTTCGACGATGACGCCGACGATAGTGTCGACGGCTACGATGTCTACGAGGACGACTTAGACGACGGTGATGGTGGTGACAACAGCCCTCTCCGTCGACGGTCGTCGTCGACGATTCAAAGTGTCCAGGTATCGATAAGAAGGCAACAGATCACTCCTCACAGAGTGACACCCTTGCCTCCAACTTTACTCTTTGAGGAAGAACTTTCAGAGGAGGAGGAGGATTGTCCTTATTGGGATGCTTATAGCCCATCCCAACTTCGGGTGAAATATCAGGATTCAGATTCTGACGATTACTATACTGAAGATCGCCATTATGATCAACAAAAGAGACCTCAACCTCAGTCTCATTAGGATATGGTGGCAATGCCTTCCTCTCTTATAACGGACTTACAATGATGCTACAAGACTACAAGAAAAGGTTTCCGCCTCAAGCTTCTGAGCAGCAAGCGCAGGCACCTCCTCCATCAATTCCTGCCACTTCAATTACAGTGACTCTGGTGTCTCGACCTTCAGAGCCGGAGCCAAGAGAGCCACCAGGAAATTGTAGCTATTCATGATGATAACACATCTGATGAAGAGCATGATGTACATCAGGTCCCAGATAGGGAGTGGGATGATTGTCATTCCAGATCCGACCTCGCCATCGCCGGATCCCGTTGAGTCCCCTCCAGCAGACATCGGAGGTTTCCATAACCTTATGGACAGGGCTTTTAAGAGGTTTGGCCTTCCTATTACAACAGTACAGTCAGATTGCTTCCTTTATGATTTTAAGGAACCTTACAAGAAGTCCATCCATTCAATCCCAATCGTTGAGCATGTGTGGTCTGAAGGGATTAAGGTGATGCAAATTCCGGCTACAGTCATCCCTGTTCTTCCGTGGCTGGAGAAAAAATATAAAGCTATGGATATAGCTACCACTGCTTTTCGAGATTTGGCTGGATCAGCAGTTTTAAGACGTCAGGACTGGCTTCGGGCTACCTGGTTTTGCCAGGAAGTTCAAAATAAGATCCTGGACTTACCCTATGATGGAGAAATGCTTTTTGGGTAACATATAGACGATGCCCTTCAAGACATCAAAACTGACACGGCAAGGTCCTTGGGGACATTGCAATACCGCAAAGTACCTTTCAGGGGTGCGAAAGCAAGAGATTTTTCGTTGTATAAAAGGTGGTAACCAACAACGTTACTCCTCTTATTCACAATCTTCTCAGTCGTACAGGCCCCAATACTCGCAACGCCACCAGGTGTCTTTCTCTCGTCAACCATCAAGAGGACGACCGGGCCGTCAGGGGAGAGATGCTTCTAAACGACAATAGCGGCTTCCTGGCTCTATCTACTGTTCCTCCCCCTCCAGTAACATCAGTGGGGGTAGGATATCCGAATACCTCACAACTGGCAGATTATTACATCGGATTGGTGGGTCCTCCACATCATACAATTTGGCCACACTCTAGAGTTTCAAGATTTTCCACCATCCAGAGCCCCTTGTGCCACAGAATCAAAACATCTGAATCTTCTGTGTCTCGTAGCTCAGCAGCTACTCATCAAAGGAGCGATCGAATCGGTTCCCCTGTCTCAACGAGGGAAAGGGTTCTATTCCAGGTTTTTCCTGGTTCTCAAAACAGAAGAAAAGTGGCGCCCAATTCTAGATCTGAGGGAGCTCAACACCTATCTCATAAAACTCTTTTCAGGTGGTTTCTCTCCAGGATATATTGCGTCTCCTAAATCCTGGTGATTGTATGACAACTCTAGATCTCGAGGACGCGTGCTTTCATGTTCTCATTCATCCGGCCACACAGGAGGTATCGTCGCTTCACAGTAGCCAAGAGCCACTTTCAGTTCAGGGTCCTAACTTTCGGACTAAGAACAGCACCGCGGATATTTACAAAGGTATTGGCCCCAGTAGCAGCATTTCTCAGAAGGCAGTCTCTGCAGGTGTTTCCCTACCTGGACGATTGGTTGATAAAGGTTCCATCCCCTCAAGCAGCCACAAGGGCAGTCGAAGATTGCATTCAACTTTTCAGTCTCTTGTGTCTAGGTCTGAACAGAAGCAAGTCTGTCCTTCCATCCAGGTCGGCAAGGTTTGTGTGCTATTCTGGATACAACTCATTTGCAAAGCTTTCACTTCAGAGAAGAGACAGAACAGACTGATACTTTCTGCCAACCGATTACAAAGGAAACCAACTCTTTCAGTCCGTTAATACAAATCCCTTCTAGGATCGATGTCATCTTGCATTGCCTTAATTTCGCACTGCAGGCTTCACATGCACCCCCTGCAAGAGCAACTAGACTTGCAATTGTGTCAGGCGGAGAGATCGTTCGACCGGATAAAGATCACTCCTATCATGAAGAAGGCAATCATGTGATGGACTACAAATATCGCGAAAGGTCTCTTTCGCGGTTACTCCTTCTCCATTAGTTCTGACCACAGACGCCTCTCTAGAGGGCTGGGGGGCGGTATTACAGGATCTTCAAGTAAGCGACCACTGGTCTCCAGAGATTCGCACCTCCCTTCTGGAGCTACGAGCGATTAGTTTAGCTTTACAAGCCTTCCTTCCAAAAATTTGGAATTCCACAGTCGTGGCCCTAGGATCCAAGCTTCTTTCAAGGGAGGCACAGGAGATCTGGGAATGGGCAATTAGTCATCAGATATCTCTCTCAGCGGAACATCTGCCAGGTTCCCTCAATACGGAGGCGGATTCATTGAGCCGTCAAAGGTCTGTCTCTCACGAATGGGAATTAGATCAGAGAACTCTCGTAAGAATATTCTCTTGTTGGGGCACTCCTCTTATAGACCTGTTTGCGACCTTAGAAAACAAATGCCAATTTTACGCAAGCAGGTATCACCATCAAGGATTGTTGGGGAATGCTCTTTCGATAGCCAGGTCAGGCGCATTTGTTTACGCCTTTCCACCAATTCCCCTGCTTCCCAAGGTGCTAAGGAAACTCAAGACGGAAACCTGCGCAATGATTTTAATAGCTCCAGCTTGGCCCGCCAATTTTGGTTCACAGAGCTCCTTCTGTCTCAGGATGATCAAATTCACCTGCGTCCCATTCCTACCCTGCTGACGATGTCTCAGGGCCAAGTAATTCATCCGGACCTGAGTTCTCTGCAATGGACAGCATGGCTCCTGAGCAACAGGAGTTCAGAACTTGAGATATCCCTCAAGATTGCAAAGTAATTTTAGCTCAATCTCGAGCCCCAAGTACAAACAGAACCTATCAAGCAAAATGGAACCGTTTTTGTGCATGGTGCCACAAGGAAAATCTTCATCCATTCACTTCAGCTCCTCATAAGATCTTACCATACATTTTTGTCTTTGGCCAGGTCAGGTCTTCAACACTCTTCCATCAAGGTGCATCTGACAGCGATCTCTAGGTTCAGATGAACAGCCTCTGGCCCTTCTCTCTGGTCTGCGAGAGTTATCAAACAATTCCTGAAAGGTCTATTCTGGGCTTTCCCTCCAGTTAGACCTCCTCCTCCAATATGGCAACTCAACCTGGTCCGTGCCCATCTCATGAGGTCTCCTTTTCTGACGATTGCAGCCGCCAGAACTACGCTTCTCGTCGACGGACTGTTTTACATCCCGTAAACTATGCCAAGAGGAAACTGAACATAAAGAATCTCCCCACATCAGGAGGAAGCTTCTTCTATCTGAGGGCATTGCTACATCCACGCAGGGGCTCATCAGTCTTATCCGCCCTGCAAAGTGTCAGCCATATCATTATATCAACGGCGAGAAGCGTTGAGTTGCTTAAATTTGCTATATCAGCCCTCTCAGATCCGGCTTTTCCTAATCAAATTTTACAGACTACACTCAACCGGACGTATTGAATGTATAGCAAACTTTGCCTTAAAAACCTGTTAAGCTGTCGATCCGTTGACTCATCTTGTGAATTGGAAAACACTTGCGAAGAACGAATTTATTAAAGTCCATTTCCAAATGTAACGACTTTATATATTACACGTGGCTCCTCCAGAAGAAGGCGCTGGTCGCCGAAACGCTCGTCGAGAATTATGCCTCTTTCCCCTTTTATGTAGTAAATGAATTTATAATTCTGTTATTGATTCATATACTTTTTTATTGTATGTTGACTCTTTGATATGTGATGATGAGTTCTTTATATATATATGGAATTTGTGTTTCCTTTTTTAACATATATGTTAATAAATATTAGAAACTGATTTCACTGGTAGCTCTCTTTCCTTAAATATCTTTGTTCATTACTCTATTTTAATTGATTGCCTAGGTTGTTTTTTATTGACCACTCCTTTTTGAACCTATACATAAAGCGGACATATAATTGTCATGGAAGATTGCTTTTCTTCTGGCTATAACATCAGCCAGGAGGGTTGGAGAACTTCAAGCTCTCCCAATTTTTGAATCTTTCTTACAGTTCAAGAATGACTCTAAAAAACGTGTGTCCGGAGCCCGGCGACGTGGGCTGGAGATTGTTCCCCTCCATCCTTTGGGCCCCGGGATGGAGGGGATGGATAGCGCACACTCATTGCGTTCCGTAATGGCAGCGATAGGGGCGCTCTGCTCACAACTTGCCGTCACATGTGTCTCCCTGGCGGCAAAGCTGGATGATGTCTGCTCGCGACCGGCCATTGACGCTGCAACACCTGAACAGCAGTTTGAGGTCCAGCCAAGCGATTTGCTTTGCCATCTTGAGGTTCCCGAGCGGCGGCCCGACTTCGCTCCTTCGGGAGTCGGCCTCACTTCTCCTTTACCCGCTACAGTGCCTGATCTTACATTCACGTTTCCTAGTCGATGGAGTATCGTCGCTGGAGGTTCTGTTCGTCAACGCAGAGTCTCAGGGTCCTGTCTAAGGGGACTACCGTTTTTCTTCTTCGCGACCCCCCTGTATAACGGAGGCCGCCATTTTGTGTCCGGACTTTGTTCCATCTTCAGTGCCTCGGACTGCCATGGACGCTTTGTCTGCTTCTGGTCGGCTGTGGCTTGGTTGGCGCGTGCTCCGGAACGGATTCGCACTGGACAGGGCTGATTTCGACTTTGCATAGGAACAATAAGCAAAAAAATGAAAATAAGTCAACCAAACAACAAATTAGTCCACATTGTTTTAATCACAATGGCAGTGTATATTAAATATACAGTTTATCCGAACAATAAATTAGTGGTTTCACAGTGCCCCAAGTTGGGAAAAAGAGGGGGGGTAGTGAGTGATCGTGTGAGGATGTCGTGAAAGAAAGAAGGAAAATTCTTAAGTGACAGTATAATCAACATCGAACCTAATTGGGCTGAATATGGCGACAACGTCACCGCGGCACTAGCCGCTTTCAATGAAGCGGTAACTATCTCCATTGATCATGTTGTTCCTTTAAGAACATACAAACCCCGACCTACCCCAAAACAAGAAGTCCGGTACACAGACGAACTCAGGCAACTAAAAATCACGGCACGGAAATCGGAAAAACGATGGAGAGTCACACATAAGGATGAGGATAAAGACATTTATAGGACTTCCCAGAAAAATTATCATAAAGCCATTCAATCTGCCCGGAAACATCATATAGCAGCCCAGATATCAGCTGCGGGTAGAAATGCGAAAGTCCTTTATCAGATCTTACAGACCTTTGTCAAGCCTGCAGCTTGTGAAACAGAGGGGATTGAGTTCCAGGAACTCTGTGATAACATCTCGCAGTTCTTTGTAAGGAAAATAGAAGGCATTTATGCTAAGATCTTAGCCTCGAAATCCACCTCTAACACCTTGAGAACTGTTGATAGTATGGCTCCTCCACACCTCAGCACAATAGAAGATAATGCTAGCAAGCTTGTTGAATTCCCCCATATATCAATAGAGGACATTGGCACTCAAACCAAGAGTGGATGCCCGTCGGATATTGTTCCAGCTCGGATCATGTCTCTCTTAAGGGAAGATCTAGGAGCGGGGATCCAGTGGGTGCTTAATCTATCCTTAGGATCAGGAGAAGTTCCTCCTGATTGGAAGAGTGCTTTGGTGAGGCCTCTACGGAAGAACAACTCCATTCCATGGACTGACCTCACTAACCTGAGACCCATTTCTCTTCTCCCTTTCTTAGGGAAGCTTGCCGAGAAGTTTGCTAACCGGCACTTATCCAATTACATCGAGAGTGCAGGGGGACTAGACCCCTCCCAGTCGGGTTTTAGACCTAGGCATAGCACCGAGACCGCCTTGCTGTCCGTCGCTGACAATCTTCATATGCTGCAGGATAAGGGGTACTCCGTTATCCTGGTGTTATTAGATTTGTCAGCGGCGTTTGACACTGTGTCACATGAGATCATGACCACCAGACTAGTTGACATCGGTCTGGGAGGCAAGGCGCTGGCATGGTTAAGGAGCTTTTTCAGCAAACGCACTCAGAGAGTAATACTGGGCCCATACCAGTCAGAGGAGGTGGAGATCTCAAAGGGGGTGCCACAGGGCTCCTGCTTGAGCCCAACGTTATTTAACATCCCTAGCTAACATCATGAGATCCCACGGGTTTATCCCTGTATCGTATGCAGACGATACACAACTCCTCTTTCCGTTTAAAATCATGACTCCTGAAGTGCGTCACTCCTTTGCCCAAGGGATGAAAGAAGTGGCACATTGGATGGCAGCAAACCTCCTTCAGTGTAACGTCTCCAAGACGGAGGTGATGCTCTTTGGGGAAGCCAAACGACTGTGGACTCCGGATTGGTGGCCTTGTGATCTTGGCCCAGTCCCTGAGCCTAAAATGGTAGTGAAAGACCTGGGAGTCAAACTGGATCAGGAGCTCACCCTAAAACATCATGCTACTCAGGTATTAAGCTCCTGTTTCCATGTTATTGGACTTCTCCGAAGGGTGTTCCCCTTGCTACCTGATACCACCAGGAAAACTTTAGTTCAGTCGCTCGTGTTGAGTAGACTGGACTATTGTAATGGTTTGCTGCTAGCCGCCAATGAAGGGGTCGTCGCCAGACTTCAAGTCGTGCAGAACACGGCTGCCCGCCTTGTTCTCAATGCCCCGGCCCGGACTCCTTCAAAGCCACTTCTCAAAAAACTCCACTGGCTCACCATAAAACAAAGAGTGATGTTTAAAACTTGTTGCATCATCCACAAGTGCCTTTCTGGTAGAGGTCCGGATGATTTAACCAAGAAATTCATCCCATATATTCCAGCAAGACCCCTGAGATCCGGAGACCATGAATTATGTGTCCCCAGATTCTGGAAGACACGACAAGGTGGAAGAGCTTTGTCAGTGGCAGGCCCGAAACTTTGGAATGAACTTCCATATGAAATCAGAGCATGCAGGGAACATTTTTCCTTCAGGAAAAAATTAAAAACTTTCTTGTTAAATTATTGACATTGTTGAACATTGATAACACTTGACAGGGCTACTTGCTTTCTGATGTCGCCAAAGGCGCGGAGATACTCCCCAGGGAGTCGATTCCCAGCGCGGTACAAGTTTGCAAATAAATAAATAAATAAATAAACAAATATAAATCATTTGTCAATGTTACACAATATGTACAGAGACCAGGACCATCAGGTTCAAACAATCATTTCAAAAGCAAAGCATACTCCACAAAGTTCAATGAATGAAAACAATAGGGCGTGGAGTTGATATTCAAAGGCAGGTAGTTGTCGACGTTTCGACCCTCCTATATGCAGGTACGAGTGCTAATCTTGCTGTGGGGTCTTCATCAGGACTGGAAGATGGGACACATAACCTATTTAATATATAAATATATGATTTAGGCACGGGAAAGAGTATCCCTAGATATATCAAAGCAAGGTGGCACATCGATCCCATGACAGGATTGGTAGGGGTTACAGGTTACAGTAGTTCCGAAATAATTACAGGATCAATATCAATTAAACATTGTGCAGTAACTAAAGTTGCGCTAAAATAGTCACAACAACTTGTTATATATTGAGGAATCGATATGTGAAGTCAAGAGCCGTTGGGGAAGAGCCAGCCTGACGTAGGTGGACCAGGCCAAAGATCTTAGAGATAACTACTCAATGGGACATGGTAATACACCTGGAGCCCGATGGGTCAGGACCAAAGTGCAATCACCGAGTCTCGTGATAATCGTACCAGAACATGTCTGGTATGCGTGTGGGCTGTTGATTCAGGTCATAAAGTCATGGGCTTAAAAACTTACCACAAAAGTGGTATATACAGGACCCGAAGTTGACAGGGTTGGATGCATGCACCCAATTTTTTATATATTAAATAGGTTATGTGTCCCATCTTCCAGTCCTGATGAAGACCCCACAGCAAGATTAGCACTCGTACCTGCATATATGAGGGTCGAAACGTCGACAACTACCTGCCTTTGAATATCAACTCCACGCCCTATTGTTTTCATTCATTGAACTTTGTGGAGTATGCTTTGCTTTTGAAATGATTGTTTGAACCTGATGGTCCTGGTCTCTGTACATATTGTGTAACATTGACAAATGATTTATATTTGTTGATTATACTGTCACTTAAGAATTTTCCTTCTTTCTTTCACAACATCCTCACACGATCACTCACTACCCCCCCTCTTTTTCCCAACTTGGGGCACTGTGAAACCACTAAATTATTGTTCGGATAAACTGTATATTTAATATACACTCCCATTGTGATTAAAACAATGTGGACTAATTTGTTGTTTGGTTGACTTATTTTAATTTTTTTGCTTATTGTTCCTATGCAACTGGGACCCCTTCTTATAACTACTTAGATAGCCCAGGTCCCAGTGACTCTAGCTGGGTAAACCCCCCCCCCCCCCCCCCCCCCCCCCCATTAATATCCGATTTTGACTTTGAGCTGTTCTGGCTCCTTGCCACTGCTTTGGACCACCTGAGACGTTCCCTTTTACTACGTTTGTTGTGACTTTTGCGATCGATCTCCCTGTGATGCTTATAGGGTTGACTTCTACTTTCCTGGTATAGCTCAGTTCACTTTTGCCGGGACTGCACCGAATATCTCACCGGGCCTGGGGCGGGGTGGGGGGGGTTTCTTATTGGTGAATGTCCTCCCCATGATAATGCCGAATGTTTGCTTCGATTACTGATGATTGTGCCTTGGGGAGGTCACTGCCGGCTGGGGGCACCGGGTGTCCGGGAGTGGGTCTGTTGCTCTCCTCCTCCACTTCCGGGGCGACAGGCACACTGTTAGTGGGTTAGGCCGTAGCCATTACAGGGGTGCAGGGTGGCGGGTGCGGGGGGGGGGGGTGTTTATTATTTTAGTTATGGTCCCTATCGCTCTTTTCCGGCTTTGGGAGGGTTCTTTCCTCTTTAGTAGGGTTGGCTGTCTCTGGGTCTCGCACCTTTTTTCTTTTTCTGGCATCTCAACAAGCCTGTTTCTCTGTTCTTGGGGGTGGGCTCTCTGGGGTGATACTTGGGAATGTTGCTTTCTGTAATACTGCTTATTGTCCAGTCTTACCGCTGCGGCTGCTTAGATTATATAGTTGCTGTAGTCATAGCCTATCTCCGATTGTAAATGGGGTACGTCCCCCTTGTTTCTTTTGTGTCCTTTTCATGTAAGGTGTGAAGTCCTTGTTGTTGCAGCCCCCTCTCTTCTAAAATTTAAAAATGAAAACCTCATATCCTGTGTTGCGCACCCCACAGTCACGTCTGGTGTACTTTGAAATATCCTGATTGTAGATTGGCCTACGGTTCTCCTGTTTCTATTGATTGTCTTTGCCGCCGGCCATGATGGTTGTGGGCTTGCGCATGTATCTCCTTATTTTTTGAACAAAGGTTTTCCAAAAAAAAAAAGTGCCTCTTAAATTTTGAGGACAAATCCGAAATGTATTCCAAAAGTTCCATCGGATTTTCACCTGAATGAACCTGTAGTACTAAGGTCTTTCTTTCCTCTGCCTTAAACTCTGGCTGAAAGATCTCTCCACACTTTGGATGTCCAAAGATGCCTAAAGTTCTATCTCCAACGCACAAAAGATTTCAGAAAGACTTCACAACTTTTTGTCGCTTTTAGTGCTCCAAGGAAAGGCATGCCCCTATCAAAGCAGGGGATATCACATTGGATTGCCAGCACAATCCACTTCTGTCATCAAGTGTCAGGAAAGCCGCTGAAAGGACGAATCAAAGCTCATTCTACGAGATCAGTTTCATCTTCTACGGCTCTGTTTTCTGGTGTTTCTATCAATGACATTTGTAGGGAGGCTACATGGAGCAGTGCCCATTCATTCACGAAGCACTACTGTTTGGACTCTTCCACAAGGAGTGAGGCAGCAGTTGGACAAGCAGTCCTGAGGAACCTCTTCCAATAAGCGGTGAGCTTTCCCTTCTATCCCTCCTTCCTATATTGCACATATTGTATCTGATATTGTTTTTTGTCTATTGTTGCAAAGGGTATCTACTATTTATCCAGTATTGGGGTATCTTTCGTAGATTGACATGCCTGAATAATTTCCCGTCGCTGAGGCAGGAGTCCCACGGTAATTATATATACAAAAGCAGTGCCTTATAAAAATCTGTAGTAGGCTGACAAGACTATAGGCCCCAAAAGACCCAAAACTAGCAGCCTATTTACCTCCTTATATGTAAAGGACTGAAAAGTCGTTCCAACCAATCAGCTGACAGCACCCTCTAGAACCTTCCCTGCAGAGGCAGTTCTCCTCAGATTTTCACCGCACGTCGTGTGGATGGGAGTCTCCTGAGTGCCTACTCACTTTTCTCTTCAGAATGTCTGAGAAGAAAGCTCTTTTCAAGGCCTGCAGGACCTATGATAAGAAGAGGGTCAATTTAGATGATCAGCACAAGGGCTGCATCTACTGCCTGCATCCCTCTCACATTGTGAAGGTTGCAGGATTTGCCGCACCTTCCCTGCCAAAACTATCAGGGACAGGGAGGCAAGGGTTCTATTTTGGCTTAAATCATCTTCCACAGATGAGGACAAAGCTTCAACATCCAGCAAAAGGGCCAGATAGCTCTTCTCCTGAGAGGAAAAAAACAACACAAATCCTCTCATGGAGTGTCTGAACCCTCAAGGAGGTCATCCTCCACTCCTATTGAATCTCCAGTTTCTCCGCTTTCAGGATCATCATCTAAAACTGAGTAAAGCCCATGCTAAGACGGTCTCTCTGGTGTCTTCTCACACAGTCTCTGTGACTTCTGCCATCTCAAGCTCTTCTGTGACGATATCTACATCTGCCATTACCTCACTATTGTATCAGATAAGATTTCCTCCAAGAAATCTTCAGGGGTTAAGGACGCAAAATCGTCGACGACCACTGCATCGACGACGATTCCTTCGTCGACTAAGTCATAGACGACAAAAGCCCCGTGAACATCCTAATCGTCGTCGACTGGCTGTTCGTCGACTAAGAGCCCGTCGACGACTGGATCATCGACGAAGACCCCATCGACGACAGCCCCGTCGACGACTGCCTCATCGACGAAGACCCCATCGACGACGGCCCCGTCGACGACTGCCTCATCGACGAAGACCCCATCGACGACGGCCCCGTCGACAAAGTCCATCTACAGTACCACCGTCTATGACGATTCTATCGACGACACGCTCGTCGACGGCACTTCCACCAATGAGCCAGCCGCCTTCAGCGCAGCTTGTTATACGCCTAAATCCACAAGGAGTCCAGTTATTACCAAGACTCCGCCAACAAGACCCTGACCTGTTCTTCCTCAGGTGTCATGTCTCACCTGTGGCCTATACTCCTTTTCAGATCAAGACGTATCATAGGCAAGACTACTCCAATATTTCTCCACTGCTACCATCGCAGATTTTAGAAACCTATGTGGAGGAGGAGGTTTCGTGGAGGATGACTGAGATAATGAGGGTCCCTTTGGGATTGCACGCCATCCATCCGAATTGCATATAAAATGCCAGGATGAAGAGGACGAAGAAGATATTCAAGAACATTACTACCAAGAGGAGTTGTCTACACCTTTCTGTAGACAGCCATACATACCTCAACGTTCGGAGGATACCAGTCATCTCCCTCCTTCGTTGATACAGGATTTGCAAGCCCTGTTGGCCAGGGCTCTCAAAATCCAAAAAATTGTACTAGTCCTGCAGGACTAGTACCCTAAAAAATGTCCTCGACCTAACTGCAACCTACTTGACCTACGTCTCTGAAAGCGGAGCAAATGTGACAAGATAAGATTTAAAGGCATCTTTATTGCTCATTAACTTTGTGAGAAATAAAAATGCCTTTAAATCTTGTTATCTTGTCGCATTTGCTCCGTTTTCACAGACAGAGGACAAAAGCTGGTTTGTTTTCCTACTTACCAGAAAGGGCGAGTAGGACCTAAAAATAGCTCGACCTTGTTAAATTTAGCTCGACTATGCGAGCCATCGAGTTAAATTTTCGAGCCCTGTTGGCAGACTATCGCCAAAGGTTCCCACCTACACCGTCCACGCCAATTGTACCTCCGGTACCAGCAGACGTACCTGCCCCTCCTCCACCGCAGCCTCCAGTGTCAACTAGACACTGCAGAATCCGCACCACAAGATGATCGGGATACTTCCTCTTCGGATGAAGAGAAGAGGAAGGTGAGCTGCCTCAAGACAACATACCTGCGGATCCGTGGGATGATTACGTAATACCCATGCCTTCGCCTTCTTTGCCACAACCCTCTGATTCTCCACCGGAGGACATTGGCGGCTTTCATAATATAATGCAAAGGGCTGCTACAAGGTTTGAACTGCCAGTTACCATTGAACAGTCGGACTGCTTTTTACACGATTTTAAAGAGGGATATAGGATTACTAGGGCCATACCCATTATAGACTTTATTTGGCAGGATGGTCGTAAAATTATGAAGACACCCGCTTCCATCCCTGCAGTACCTCCTCGTATTGAGAAAAAGTACAGAGCACCGCCAGAAACTCCATCCTGTTTGGTAGGCCACCCATGTCTGGACTCTGTAATATCCCAAGCCGCTCAACAGAGGTCCAAAAATTCGTCCACGCCAATCTCTACGCCGCCGGACAAAGAGGGCAGAAGATTGGACCTAATAGGCAAGAAGTTTTCCATCAATGCTGCATCCTCTATCAAATGGCGTTCGGGCTGGACTGTTCCCATGAGGCACAGGGTCAAGGCTGATTTGCATATGGCCATATCTGAACTCGGGTGGTGTGGAGTGCAAAAAAAGATGGGTTTAGGCCCAGATCTATGTACTGGAGTGAATGTATGACATTGTTCTGCATTCTGTCCATCAACTGTGGTTTTTGCATCCTCTATCAAGGCAGCGAATTCTCTTGCGATTCTTGCCCGCTACGACCGACAGATGTGGTCGGAGCTGTCTGAATTCATTGAATTTATACCGGAGGATCGTCAACAAGAGGCACGTAAAATACTGCTTGAAGGAGAGAGGGCGGCTTCAGATTGTTTTTTTCCGCCATAGGGTTCGGATGTGTTTTCGGTTCCCTCCATCGGAACCGATAGTTGTTCGATTTTTACTTGAGACCAAAAGGTCTTTAGGCTGGGCGTCGGTATAGTTGCGTTCGGGTTTTCTTACTGACTCTCAGCTCCGATCTCCTACTGCCCTTCCACGTGCTTCGACGCGGACGGGCCTACACTACAATCTTTGCTATGGAGCGGACTCCATTCAAGAAGTGTCCGCTGTGTCACTCAAAATATTCGCACCTCGACGTGCACCCCGTGTGCAACACATGCTTGTCACCGGATCACCGTGAAGACACCTGCATGGCGTGTTCAAAGTTTAGGAGTAAGAAAACTTTGAAGATTCGCCGGGCTAATCGACTCCAGGCACAGTTGTCGGCTTCGGCGCCCCCACCTGATGACATCTTTCAGGAATCGGTCGAGGAAGAGGACGACGTACAAGGGTCGGACTCTGGCCCCGCGTCCGAGGAAGAGACCTACGACGCGGATGAGGAGGCCTGCGACGAAGTCTCCGGTGAGGTAGGGGACGACGAACTGATTTGTGCCACGATGGGAGATAGCTCAGAGGAAGAGCATCCCCAACCAGACTCCGGGGGTACTCCCCGTCATACGGCCCAGGTCGAGGGATCGCCTTCGGGCCTTACCCAAGATCTAACTATGAGTCCTACGTCCCCGCCTCCGGGCCCGGTCACGGACATTTCTAACAAGAAACCGATAGTGAAGCCAACTGGTCTCGCACCCTCGGATGCGAAACCGAAACCGAAAGTGGCGTTGGTGAAGAAGGTTCTGGAGGCGTCAACTTCCACTAAACCCAAAATGGCCAACTTGAAGAGCCACGCCAAAATGGCCGACCACAAGAGCCGCGCCAAAATGGCCGACCCGAAGCCCTCTGGGTCGGCGCCGAAGGTGAAGGCACCCGACGCGGCTGCGTCGGCACCGAAAGGGGTCGCGGACCCGAAAACGGCTTCGAAGAAGCGTCACGCCGACGGTGCGCCAGGCCATGGGGCGTCGGCACCGAAGAAGAGGCCTACCGGCGACCGGGCTCTCGGAGCCGAAGATTCGCTCGCGACGGCTCAGCCCTCGGCCTCCCTTACAAAGAAGGTGGGAGAATCCTTAAAGCGGATCCAACAGTCCACTGTTGTTCCCAGCCAGGACACTGTAGTGCCTAGGCCCACGCCGAAGCCTGCCAAGGATCAAACGCCCATTCGTTTTACCCTTCCTCCCAAGTCGGCGCCGAAGGCCTTCGCGCCTAAGCAGAGTGGACACTCTCAGGAAGTATTGACGCCGAAGGCTGCCTTGGTGGTATCGAAGCTTCGGCTCCAGCCGCTTGCGGTGGAGGAACGTCGTGAGGTAACCATCGACGCCAACACCGGAAAATTGTCGCTCCTCAAACGAAAGATTACGTCGGAGCCGGCCTTGGAACCTTTTAGGATTCCACTCAAGAACAAAAGATACTCTGCGGACTCTTCGGCTTTGATGGAACCTCTGTCTCCACAAGCACTGGAACACTCGCCGGCCCATTCCCCCGTGCCTGATGTGGACGAGGAAGAGGCCGAGTACAACTATCCTGCGTACTCGGATCCGGAAGAGGAGCAGGTGCCCTGGGCGGCAGGAGGCGACACAGACGACCCGCAGTCGGGCCAGGACACTCAACTTTTCGCCGCTAAGACGTCCCCGACAGAGGACTCGGCGGCATTTAATGCTTTAATAGAGAGAGCTGCAGCGAACCATGACGTCGAACTGCACTCAGACCCCGTGGATGCGGACTTCTTGGTCGACACCTTCTCGGTAGCCGAAAAACAAGTCAAGACACTGCCGATGCTTAAAGGAGTGCTGAAGCATGCACAGGAGGTATTCAAGGAGCCCACCCGGGCGCGGGTGGTCAATCCTAGCATCGACAGGAAATATAAGGCGGCGCCCACGTATCCCACTTATATTAAGGGACACTTGCCATTGGACTCCCTGGTGGTGTCCAACGCTCGGAAGAGGGCGAATTCGCAGACTACTGGTGATGCTCCTCCCCCAGACAAAGAGTCCAAGATCTTTGAGGCATCAGGCAAACGCATTGCTGCACAGGCAGCGAACATCTGGAGGATCTCTAACACTCAAGCCCTGCTTGCACGTTATGATAGGGCCCATTATGACACATTAGAGGCCATCCTGCAACACTTGCCTGACCAATACAAGGAGGCGGGGGAGATGCTTATTCAGGAGGGTAAACTCATTACAAATGCATCCATCAAATGTGCCCTAGATGTAGCAGACACTGCCTCCAGGGCTATCAATACAAGCGTGCTACTTAGACGCCATGCCTGGCTTCGAATTTCTGGGTTCAAACCCGACATACAAACCACAATACTGGGTCAAACAGTGAATCCTGACCATCTGTTCGGCCCTGAGGTGGATGCCTCCCTAGAAAAGATGAAAAAAGATACCGAAACTGCCAAGTCTATGGGGGCTTTACAAAGTCAGCAGTTTCGGGGTGGTTCCTTTCGCCGCTCCAATTCAAGAGGCACCTCAAGAGGCCAGGCATCCCAGTCCACGCAATACTACAAGGGTAACGCCCAGTCCTCGTATAACAACAACAAGGGCAGGGGTGGCTACAGAGGCAATAATATCAAAGGCAGGGGACGTGGAAACAATGCCTCCAGGTCCACCACCTCCAACAAGCAGTGACGTCTTGTCACTTCCCCCCGATCACACAACACCTGTCGGGGGGAGACTCCAGCAGTTCCTGCCGGCGTGGAGGTCCATCACCACGGACAGGTGGGTGAGGTCTCTTATCCAGTACGGGTACTGTCTAGAACTTACGTCCATTCCACCGGACATACCGCCAAGAAGCCGTGCTATGTCCGACGAGCACTTGACCTTGTTGCAGCAAGAAGTACTTGTCATGCTGCAAAAAGGGGCGATAGAGCTCGTTCCATTGCAAGAACGGGGAACGGGAGTTTACTCCCTGTATTTTCTGATCCCCAAAAAGGACGGATCACTCAGGCCGATCCTGGACCTCAGGCCCCTGAACTGGTACATCAACTCGGAGCACTTCCATATGCTCACATTGCAGCAGGTGCTTCCCCTGCTTCAACAGGGGGACTTCCTAGCGACGCTGGATCTGAAGGATGCCTATTTTCATATTCCCCTGCATCCTTCCCACAGAAAGTATCTCAGATTCACGATCCTAGACCAGCATTACCAGTTCAGGGTCCTGCCGTTCGGGGTCACCACGGCACCAAGAGTTTTTACCAAATGCCTAGCGACTGTGGCGGCACATCTTCGTCGCCAGCACGTCCATGTCTTTCCGTACCTAGACGACTGGCTTATTCAGGCAAAGACAGAACAGCAGTGCGTCGACCACGTGTCACGCACCATTCACCTCCTGCACGATCTGGGATTCTCTCTGAACTACCCGAAGTCCCATCTCCAGCCCGCCCACGTGCGACAGTATCTGGGCGCGACAATCGACACTCTGGCAGCCACTGCGCAGCCGAGTTCAGTGAGAATCGCCAGCATCCAGGCGCTGATCCAACGATTCAGACCCCAACACTCGCTTCCAGCGAGGGTGTTCATGCAGTTGATAGGCATGATGGCCTCCTGCATCTCCATTGTCCCGCACGCGAGACTACATATGCGTCCGCTTCAGGAGTGCCTGGCACGTCAGTGGACTCAGGCTCATGGACAACTGACAGACCTAGTGTTGGTGAGCGGTCGGGCGTACAACTCTCTGCATTGGTGGAATCCACAAAACCTTTGCAAGGGCCGACCATTCCAAGAGCCTGTCCCACAGATCATCCTGACAACGGACGCCTCTCTCCAGGGATGGGGAGCGCATGTACTCCACTACACTGTGCAGGGACTATGGACACTTCAGCAAAGGAAGATGCACATCAATGTGTTGGAACTGATGGCAATCTTCATGGCCTTAAAGGCGTTCAAAGTACATCTGTGCAACAAGGTCGTGTTGATCCGGACGGACAACATGACGGCCATGTACTACATCCAGAAGCAGGGAGGAACACACTCTCCACAGCTGTCTCATCTGGCTCAGAGCATGTGGAAGTGGGCCATTCAGAGGAACATCTTCCTCATGGCAGAACATCTCCCAGGCAAGGACAATCAAATGGCGGATCTGCTCAGCAGGCACAGCCATCAGATGCACGAGTGGGAGATACATCCATCAGTACTCCAACCGTACTTCCAAAGGTGGGGTCATCCAGAGATAGACCTGTTCGCCACAAAGGAGAACGCAAAATGCCAAAACTTCGCCGCCAGATTCCCACACCCCCAATCACAGGGCAATGCGATGTGGATGAACTGGTCAGGCAGATTTGCGTACGCTTTTCCCCCAGCACCTCTGATACCGCTGGTGGCACGCAAGCTCAGGCAACACTCGATGACGCTCATCCTGGTTGCTCCAACGTGGGCTCGCCAACCATGGTACACCACGTTTCTGGAACTCTCCGTGGTACCGCATCAAAGGCTTCATCTCACTCCCAGCCTTCTGACGCAGAGCCATGGCGACATTCAGCACCCAGATCCGCAACAGCTCAACCTGGCGATCTGGCTCCTGAAGTCCTAGAGTTTGGCTACCTCAATCTTCCTCCCGATTGCATGGACATCATTCGGGAGGCGAGAAAGCCCACTACTAGAGCTTGTTATGCGGCTAAATGGAAGAGGTTTGTCGTCTACTGCGTGGAGCACAGCATTGACCCGCTAGACGCGTCCATTCAAAACATCATATGTTACCTCTTTCACCTGTATCGGTGTAATCTAGCTTACTCTTCCATCCGCATTCACCTGTCGGCTATGGCAGCATACCTCCAAAATAGGCAACACCTGTCACTCTTTAAGGTCCCTGCTATCAAGGCTTTTCTGGAAGGACTCAAAAGAGTCATTCCACCAAGGACTCCACCAGCTCCGGAATGGAACCTCAACGTGGTTCTTACAAGGCTGATGGGTCCTCCCTTTGAGCCACTACACTCTTGCGAGCTGCAGTTTTTGACCTGGAAGGTGGCGTTCTTGGTAGCAATCACATCGCTACGGAGGGTTAGCGAACTGCAGGCGCTCACCATCCAAGAACCTTTCTTCCAGGTACATGCCAACAGGGTGGTGCTCCGCACTAACCCTAAGTTCTTACCCAAAGTGGTCTCGCAGTTTCACATAAACCAAACTATTGAATTGCCGGTGTTCTTCCAAAACCCAGAGACGCTGGCGGAGCGGATGCTCCACACCCTTGATGTGAAGAGGGCCTTGATGTATTATGTGGACAGGACAAAAGATTTCCGCAAAACCAAACAACTTTTTGTTGCTTTTGCCACACAACACAAGGGAAATGCAATCTCCAAAGCAGGAATAGCTAGATGGATAGTAAAGTGCATTCAAATCTGCTACGCTAAAGCTAAGCGCACTCTCACTATCCCACCGAGGGCCCACTCCACTAGGAAGTTGGGGGCCTCTATGGCGTTCTTAGGTAACATTCCCTTAGAAGACATCTGTCGAGCAGCCACATGGTCTACCACTCATACTTTCACTAAGCACTACTGTGTAGACGTGCATTCAAAACAACAGGCAGCTGTTGGTCAGGCTGTTCTAAAAACGCTTTTTCAGACTGCTGCAGCTGGCACGGGCGGCCGCCGCTAATGGAGGGACTGCTATGTATTCTATGCACAGATATGAATTCAGCAGCCCACATGCCTCGAACTGCAAATGCTACTTACCAGTATGCATCTGTTCTTGGCATGTAGGGCTGCTGACATTCATATCGCCCACCCTCCTCCCCGGCGCCTGTAGCAGCTGCAGTATGTATTCATATACACACATATGCTCATAGCATGGTCATCACTCACTTCTTCACTCCATCTCTGCCTATGGCTAAAAACAATCTGGGGATGGAGGCGATGCCCATGCGCACTGTAGTCCAGGGGAGGAGCCACCTATCTCGTGATACTTCGAAGACTCTTCCAGGACAACAATGTGCAATCATCCGGACCCAACACTAGGTGGCGGACTATGCACAGATATGAATGTCAGCAGCCCTACATGCCAAGAACAGATGCATACTGGTAAGTAGCATTTGCAATTGCGCCCTAGACATCGCAAATACTAATTTCCGTCAGTTAGCGGGTGCTTAGGTGCTCAGACGCCAGGGCTGGCCCAGAGCAACCTCCTTCAGACCTGAGGTGTAAACAAAGATCCTCGATATGGCTTACGACGGGGACTCGCTCTTCGGTAAGTACATAGATGATGCCTTGCAAGCCATCAAAACAGATACTGACACCGCAAAATCGCTTGGTAACCTGCAATACAAGAGAGGCTCTTTTAGAGGAGCAAGGGGTCGTGGATTTTCTTCCAGAGGTAGTTACCATAATCAACAGAACAGGCAATACCAATCGCAATGCAAGCAACCGGATTACCAGTCATCATACTGATAGTCTACCTCCAGTAATTTCTCTCGTCCGGGAGGGAGACAAAGATCAAACAATCAAGGACGAGATGCAAACAAACGTCAATGAGCTAGGTCGGACGCCAGTCCAATATCCATTCCTCCCTGTGGGCGCGAAGATCTCTGCCTTTTACCATCCATGGCAGAACATCACATCGGACCGGTGGGTCCACGACTTAGTGGAAAGAGGACACACTTTGGAGTTCTTAAAGAAACCACCTACGACCCCGCCCAAGGCCCCCCCGTCCCCCTCGTCTTCACTTATTGTTCAAAGAGGCCTTAAACATGTTTCGCAAGAATGTGATATAGAAGGCTCCAATCTTGCAGAAGGGAAGAGGATTCTACTCTCGCTTCTTCATAATAAAGAAAATGTCGGGAGAGAGGCGCCCGATCCTGGATCTGCACAAGCTCAACAAATTCTTGAAGAAACAGAGCTTTCGCATGGTGACATTGGCAGATGTGCTCAGTTATCTCAACAAAGCCGATTTTATGGCTTCTCTGGACTTGGAAGACGCTTACTTCCATATGCCTATATACCCCAAACATCGCAAATACCTTTGATTCACAGTGGCTGGCGTCCACTTCCAATTTAAGGTGCTTCCATTCGGGCTGAAGTCGGCACCAAGAATATTCACCAAATGCTTGGCCCCAGTTTCTGCAGCGTTGAGTTCCCAGGGGATACAGGTCTTCCCATACCTCGACGACTGGCTGTTCAAAGGACCATTGAAACAGATCACAAGACAGGCGTTCAGAAGCGCCCTTAGTCTATTTTCAAGTCTAGGCCTCACTCTGAATGCAAGGAAGTGACAATTGCAGCGCCTACAGGTGTTAACCTTTCTGGGAGCCTCATTGGACACTCAAAAGTGCAAAGCGTTCTTGTCTCAGGAACGTCAGGACAGACTACGAAGACTGGCAAGACAGATCTCAGCAAAAAAGTCACTTTCTGTCCGGACATACGCGTCTCTTCTAGGGATGTGCTCTTCAGCGATCAACCTAGTTCCCTTTGCAAGACTCTGGATAAAGCCACTGCAAGAGGGATTGCAACAACAATGGCAACAGATAGGAGGATCTTTCGACGATCGCATAAAAGTGACACCCAGAATGAGGCAAGCTCTCCAATGGTGGTCGAAAGAAAGCAATCTGTCTCCGGGCCTCACGTTTCTTCAAACGATCCCTGAGTTCATTCTGACTACGGATGCATCAATGGAGGGCTGGGGAGGCCATCTTCAGGACCTCAAGATTCAAGGCCGATGGTCTCATCAGTATCGGCAGAAACACATCAACTGCCTCAAATTTGGAGCCATTTAACTTTCTCTGGCAAATTCTTCAGTACTGGTGCGTACGTACAATACCACCAGCATGTTTTACATAAACAAGCAAGGAGGAACGAGATCTCTATCCCTATCGCATGAAGCTCAAGAAATGTGGGAGTGGATTATACAACAATCCGAGCGGAGCATGTAAAGGGGGTTTAAAACTCCTTAGCCGACAACCTCAGCAGATCCCTCACAGGTTGCCACGAATGGGAGCTGGAACAGGAACAGGTGAACAGGACCTTCCGAAGTTGGGGCACGCCAACTCTGGATCGGGTTGCGACAGAACAGCAAATGCCTGTATTACGCCAGCAGATTTCCATGAGATGGTCAGGAATGTATGCATACGCTTTTCCCCCGATACCGTTAATACCAAGGATTCTGCAGAAGATGAAAAGGGAACATTGCACTCTTCTCCTCATTGCTCCTCGCTGGCCGAGGCAGTACTGGTTCCAAGAACTGCTCCTGCTATCTCAACAACCTCCAATTCGTCTCAAGCCGACTCTCTCCATGCTGTCAAGGGAAGGAGGTCAGATTCTGCACACGGACCCTCAATCACTGCACTTGCACGCCTGGCTCCTGACTTCTTAGAGTTTAAAGATCTCCAAATCTCTGAAGACTGTAGAGCAATTCTGTCTAAAGCCCGTGCTCAGAGTACTGTCAGAACGTACCGTTTCAAATGGAAACGCTTTTGTTGTTGGTGTGAAGCAAATAATATCCATCCTTTTCAAGCTCCACCTGAAGATATCCTACCTTACTTTCTCTAGCCAAGGTGGGTCTGGTATTCTCTTCTATTAAGGTACATCTTGCCGCCAAATCCCGATACAGAAGAAGTTCGAACAAGCCTTCACTATGTTCTTCTTCACTGATAAAGCAATTTCTGAAAGGATTGTTTCAAGCCTTTCCTCCAATTTGACTTCCGCCTCCTGAATGGCACCTCAATATTGTCTTGTCCCAATTAATGAGGAGACCTTTCGAGCCTATTCATAGAGCTGGATTGAAATTCTTAACTTTGAAAATAGCTATTTTACTAGCTCTCACTTCAGCCTGGAGGGTTAGTGAAATTCAGGCTTTCACCATTTCAGAACCTTTCCTCCATTTCTCGAAGGATTATGTCACATTGAGAACAAATCAGAGATTCATTCCTAAAGTACCGTCTCAATTTCACTTAAACCAGCCGGTAAAGTTGAAGACTTTTTTTCCGGATCCTGTCACACCGGCAGAAAAGGCCCTGCACTCTTTGGATTGTGAAACGTGGTCTGAAGTTTTATCTACAAAAAACTAAGGACATAAGGAAATTTAACCAGTTATTTATTGCTTATGGCCCAGTTGCGCTTGGACAAGCGGTGACAAAAGCAACAATAGCCAGGTGGTTATCCTCAGTAATACAATTCTGTCACGACAAGGCTAACAAGCCTGTGGCCAGAAGGGTAAAAGCACATTCCACCAGAATGAGGGCGGCATCTACAGCATTATTTGCTGGAGTCACACTAGCGGACATATGTCGATCTACAACGTGGAAGAGTGTCCATACCTTTGCAAAGCACTTCTGCTTGCAATCAACATCACAAGATGATAAGCAGTGGGACAAGCGGTGCTGCAGCATCTTCTTCATTGAGGTTAGACTTTCAACGGTCTCTTATATTCCATTCATGACATAAGAATATGCATAATACTCTGTAATATTTTGCTTATCAAATGCTGTTTAAATATGGAAAATGTTATCTTAATATAAGTTTTTTTCTTTTTAGAAGGTTTTCTGCATTTATGTATATTTACATTTCTAGTGCTCTATAACCTTCCGGATGAGTGGGGATATGTAGAATTACGCTTTGTCTCCCACCTTCCGCAAAAGACAGATATGGGTTTACTGCTTGCTATTCTGATTCAGGCATGTGAATCTATGAAAGATACCCCAATACTGGATAAGAAAACAAGTTACTTACCTGTAACTACGGTTACCCCAGTATTGGAACTTTCATAGATTCCCATGCTTTGTATCATTTCCCGTCGTTGGAATGGGAGTCTCGGTAACAAAAATACCATAGCTGTAGGTACAAAAGACAATGGAAAAAGGCCTAGGCCTCATTTCCTTTTGTAGCATATCACCCTCTTTGTGTAAAAGAGACCAAACTTTGGCCTCAGCCAATCAGAAGTGCCTCACCACTTAGAACCTTCCTGAAGGAACCTCAGAGCCTCAGATTTTCTACCGCACGTTGTGCTAGGGAGTCTCCTTTGAGCTCTGCTCAACTTCTACTCTTTAAAAAGGATTACTTCAGGATTTTTCTTCAGGATTTTCTTCAGAATCTTCTAGATTCTCTTCTGGATTGTTGCTGCCTTCCAGGATGTCGGAAATTGAGAAGAAAAAAGCCCTTTTCAAGCCTTGTTCCACCTGTGGCAAGAAAAGGCTTTTTGTGGAGGATAAGCATAAGGACTGCATATATTGCCTCTATCCTGACCACCAGGCTGCTGACTGTAAGATCTGTCGCACCTTTTCCACCAAGACCCTCCAGGACCGTGAGGGTAGGCTCCTCACATGGCTTCAAAAGCTTAAATCAAGGAAGGACACTGTCTCCAGTGACAGTGAGGATGCAGGATCGATGTCTTCTACAAGAAGGTCAGTGAAAAGGGGTAGGGGTTCCCCTTCTACTTCTTTGGGAAGATCTTCAAAGGCCTCAAAAAAGACCCCCAGTGAGTCTGAGAGCCCAGGTCCCAGCAAATCTCCTCACGGAAGTGTAAAGGAGAGGGATGGACCTTCTACGCCTTCGACAGGTGAGAAGACTGCTACAGCCTTCAAAACACCTTCAGGCCAGTCTTCTGAGAGGAGCTCTAAGTCCTCGACGACGAAGGCATCGACAGAGGAAGGCCCGTCGACGAGGACAACTAAATCTGTTTCGACGTCGTCGAAAGCTCCGTCGACAGCAGGTTCGTCCACGACGCTACCGTCGACGGCGGAGTCCTCGCCGTCGACGGAGAAACAGAAGGCGCCGACGACAAAGGTACCAGCTACAAGAGTGACGACGAAGGAATCGTCGACGACACCTGTCCCGTCGACGACGAAGGTCCTGTCGACGACTAAGGTCCCGTCGACGACGAAGGTCCCGTCGACGTAGAGAGCCCCGTCGACGACGAAGGCTGCGATGGTGCCGACGACTATGTTACCGTCGGCGACGATGTCGACTACTACGGTCTCGTCGACGAGGGCGTCCACGACTACTACAGTGACTATGTCGACGGCTGGCGTGTCGACAGTTTCATCGTCGACGACGCCTATCTCGACGGCGTACATACAACCGTCGACTACGGAACCTACAATACTTTCCACAGAAAAGCGGATTACCATTTCTGTGACGCGAATCACGCCAGAGATGACTTCTCCAAGGACTGTGTCCCCTCTGTTACCTACCATGCTCCTTCAGGAGGAAGAATCAGATGAGGATGACCAAGATGCATATAGTTATGCCAATAGTCCTTCACAACTATTTGTCAAATGCCAGGACACTGACTCGGAGGGCGAATACGGCTACGAGGAAAGTGCTCATCAGCTGCAGCAGCAGCAACCGGAACAGGAAATGGTTTCAGTGCCAACGTCTTTCCTGTAAGATCTGCATAAGATGCTCCAAGATTATAAATCTAAGGCCAGTAGGCCTCTGCCAGTTACGTCAACGCCGGCTACGACTTCAGGGACTACGGCTTCTTTGGTGCCACCTACTTTAACGGCCCCAACTTCTCCACAGCCACGGGCATCCTTCCAACAGGATTCCTCTGGAGGGCCAGGGACTCAGGATGTTCAGGAATCCTCGGATGAGGACCAGCAATCAGATCATGTCTCCAATCCCGACACGGAATATGATGAGTATGTTATTGACAATCCCGCATCACCAGTTCCGGACCCGGCGGACTCCCCGCCAGCGGACATTGGGGGTTTTCATCAACTGATGGAGAGAGCTGCGACGAGATTCAAATTGGCCATGCCTAAGGTTTCCACAGATTGTTTCTTATATGATTTTAAGGAACCCTTTCGGAAAACTGCCAGGTCCATACCTATTGTGGATCACCTGTGGAAAGAGGGCTTAAAGGCTATGACACACCCGGCGACGGTGGTCCCGGTGCTACAGCGACTCGATAAAAAGTACAAAGCGACTGATGACGCTCCTGCGGCTTTGACAGGTAATCCAACACCAGACTCTGTGATCTCGCAGGCGGCACAGAGGAAATCACGCAACCCTTCTGCACCGCTAACAACTCCTCCGGACAAGGAAGGGCGGAGATTAGATAACGTGGGAAAACGATTCTCATCAATGGCAAGTTTGCTGGTGCGAGCGGCTAATGCCTTAGCGATCCTGGGTTGGTACGACCGCCAACTCTGGTGTGATGTCGCCCCGTACCTGGACCAGCTGCCTCCCGAATCTACATCTGAGGCAAAGAAGATTTTGCAGGAGGGAGAGGCAACGTCGATGGAAATCATCAATTGTGCAATGGATATTGCAACTACGGCTTTCCGTTCACTGGCTGGAGCGGCAGTACTCCGTCGCCAAGGGTGGCTTAAAGCTACCTGGTTCCGGCCCGAGATCCAGAATAAAGTATTGGATCTCCCCATTGATGGGGAAGCGTTGTTCGGCAAATTGACGACACCCTGCAAGATATAAAAAAAAGACAGACCCCACTAGGTCTTTAGGGACACTTCAGTACAGAAAGTCGCCTTTCAAGGGATCCAGAGGCAGGGGTGGTACTTACAGAGGATCCTTCCAACAACAACGCTATTCCAACACGGGATCAGGTTCCCAGCAACACCGTCAGCCTTACCAGCAGCGGCAGGGCCAGTCTTCCAACTACTCCAGGCCTTACGGTAAAGGAAAGCAGGGGGCACGAGGACGAGATTCGTCCAAGTGCCAATAGCGGCCTCCTGGCTCTTCCTACTGGACCCTCCTTCAGGAAGTCATCAGTTGGAGGCAGGGTCAACAAATACCTTCACAACTGGTCCAAGATAACATCGGACCGTTGGGTGCTCAACATCATTCGGAAAGGGCATACCTTAGAGTTCACACAAGTTCCGCCACCCAAGCCCCCGGCAGCCACTCCTTCAAAACACCAGCGTCTCCTTCGGCTCGAAGTTCAACAGGTGCTCCGAAAAGGGGCGATAGAGCCAGTTCCATCAAACCAACGAGGACAAGGATTTTATTCCAGGTTCTTCCTGGTGAAGAAGACGCTCGACAAGTGGCGCTCCATTTTAGACCTCAGGGGGCTAAACACCTATCTCATTTCTCTGTCCTTCCGGATGGTGTCCCTCCAGGACATCTTGAAGCTGATCAGCCCGGGGGATTACATGGCCACACTCTATCTCGAGGATGCCTATTTCCACGTTCCGATTCACCCAGCGCACAGAAGGTTTCTGCGATTCACAGTAGCCAAGAGCCATTACCAATTCAGGGTTTTACCCTTTGGACTCCGCTCAGCCCCAAGAATATTCACAAAGGTGCTGGCGCCAGCAGTAGCTTTCCTGCGAAGACACAAGTTTCAGGTCTTCCCCTATCTGGACAACTGGTTACTGAAAGCTCCGTCCAGAAAAACAGCGTTACAGGCGGTTCAAGCATGTACCAATTTATTTCAGAACCTGGGTCTCACACTAAACAACGAGAAATCTTGCCAGATCCCGTCCAGAAAGGCTCGGTTTCTGGGAGCCATCTTGGATTCCAAGCTTTCACGAGCTTTTCCTACTCCGGAAAGGAGGCAGAAATTACAAACCATGGCCCAAGACTTGCAAACAAGAAAGTCTCTTTCAGTACGCCGCTACAAGTCTCTGCTGGGAGTGATCTCATCGTGTATTCCACTAATCCCCCATTGCAGACTGAGGATGCGTCCCTTGCAGGAACAACTGGACAATCAATGGAAAAAAATCCACGGTTCTTTCGACAACAGAGTGGCTATCACTCCGGAGATGAAGGACGCGGCCTTATGGTGGACAGATCAAAACAACTTGTCCCAAGACATATCCTTCGCAAGCGACTCGTCTCCACAAGTGATAACGACGGACGCGTCATTGGAGGGTTGGGGAGCAGTGCTACAGGACCTACATGTCAGTGGTCATTGGTCACCCCAAGAAAAACGCCTCCACATCAACCTGTTGGAACTCAGGGCGATACGGCTGGCTCTGCAAGCGTTTCTTCCTCGCCTGGAAGGTGCACAAGTGCTTATCAGGACGGACAACACCACGGCCATGCACTATGTGAACAAGGAAGGAGGGACCAGATCGCGCCCTTTGTCACGAGAAGCCCAGCAGGTCTGGGAATGGGCGATCATACACAAGATGTCACTGATGGCAGAACACTTGCCTGGCGTCCTCAACGAAAACGCCGACAGACTGAGCAGGTCATCCTCGGTCAGCCACGAATGGGAGTTGAATCAGGAAGTCTTGGAACAAGTCTTCAGCCTGTGGGGCAGCCCGGACATCGACCTTTTTGCCACTCCGACCAACAAGAAATGCCGGTCTTACGCAAGCAGGCTTCCCCATCAAGATTCACTGGGAAATGCCCTTTCGATAGCCTGATCGAAGACATTTGTCTACGCTTTTCCTCCCATTCCTCTGATACCACGACTAATCAAGAAACTCAAGGTGGAACCGTGCAGGATGATCCTGATAGCCCTTGCTTGGCCGAGGCAGTTCTGGTTCACGGAGCTCCATCTGTTATCGATAGCTCCTCCCTTGCCTCTAGGGATTCTGCCGGATCTTCTCACGATGTCCGAAGGACAGATTTTGCATCCAGACCCTCAGTCGTTACACCTGACTGCATGGCTCCTGAACAGCGAGAATTTATGAACTTGCCATTGTCAAGGGAGGTTAGGGAAGTTCTGTCCCAAGCAAGGGCTCCTTCAACTAACAAAACTTACCGCCTTAAGTGGAAAAGATTCTGTTGGTGTCAAACAAAATATTGATCCATTCAATTACAAGCCTCATCAGATCCTACCTTATCTGCTGTCTTTGGCCAAATCTTGTCTATCCCATTCATCAATAAAGGTCCATTTGGCTGCTTTGTCACGATTCAGAAGGACAGACACTGGGCCTTCATTATGGTCTTCCAGAATAATCAAGCAATTTCTTAAGGGCCTGTTCAGGGTCTATCCACCGGTGAGACCGCCTCCTCCAACATGGCATTTGAATCTGGTCCTTTCACAACTTATGAAGGGTCCATTTGAACCAGTCCATCGTTCTGACATCAAATATCTTTCGTGGAAATTGGCTCTTCTCCTTGCTCTCACGTCGGCTTGGCGTGTAGGAGAATTACAGGCTTTGACCATGCAAGAACCTTTCCTTCAATTGAAGAGGAACACTGTCATCATGAGGACTAACCCTAGGTTCATGCCAAAGGTTCCCTCGGATTTCCACTTGAATGAACCGGTCATTCTGAAAACGTTCTTCCGTCAGCCTTCCACGCCAGCGGAGAAAGCGTTGCATTCGTTGGATGTGCAGCGATGCTTAAAATTTTATTTGGAACGTACTAAAGATTTCCGAAAAACTTCTCAACTGTTAGTGGCCTACGGGGGACCGAGTAAAGGCCTTCCACTATCCAAACAGGGTGTTTCAAGGTGGATCACAAGCGCTATATTACATTGTCACAAGGCTGCTGGTAAACCTCTGACTGGGAAGATACGAGCGCATTCCACAAGGTCTGTGGCTTCTTCAACAGCCCTCTTCACGGGGGTGCAAATTAAGGATATCTGCAGAGCTGCTACCTGGAGCAGCGTCCACACCTTTACCAAGCATTACTGCTTGGAATCTCTGCAACAGGATGATGCAGCAGTAGGACAGGCTGTCCTGAGGAACCTCTTCCACTAATGGTGAGCTTTCCTTTCTTTCCCACCTTCCATTTTGTATCTAATGTCATGTTGTCTATTGCTATTATTTACAATGCAAAATGTGAATATCTTGCCAACTGCTTACTACTCTGATACAAAACATGGGAATCTATGAAAGTTCCAATACTGGGGTAAGAAAACAAGTTACTTACCTGTAACTTTAGTTCCCCAGTATTGGTAACTATCATAGATTCCCATGCGCCCACCCACCTCCCCGGGGAAAGCTCCGCCTACAACAGATATGGTGTCTAGTACACAACGGCTACGAAAATGTGAGGCTCTGCGGTAACTTCAGGAAGGTTCTAAGTGGTGAGGCACTTCTGATTGGCTGAGGCCAAAGTTTGGTCTCTTTTACACAAAGAGGGTGATATGCTACAAAAGGAAATGAGGCCTAGGCCTTTTTCCATTGTCTTTTGTACCTACAGCTATGGTATTTTCTGTGTACCGAGGCTCCCATTCCGACGACGGGGGAATGATACAAAGCATGGGAATCTATGAAAGTTACCAATACTGGGGAACCAAAGTTACAGGCAAGTAACTTGTTTTCATCTTATAGGTGAAGGAAATAGCCTTTTGTTCTAGCACCTCAAGTAACAACCTGCGCTCCAATAGGGCATATTCCGGTAAGTCCAAGTCTCCCAATATTTCCGCATGCCAGGCTTGGCGCAACTGTACATACTTGAAATACTGGTTTTGGTGTAAGGAGTTCTCCCATCATAGGGACGAAAAGCGCATCTGTATGTCAGCAGGTCCCAGGCCTCAAAGCCCCTGAGTTTTCTCATCTCGCGAATCCACACACCCTCCCATACGGCCTCGCCCACGTTATACTTCCTTCCCCAGCCAAACCGTCAAGGGACTTTCTGCCATGCGTCCAACAGTAGCTGTGTCGCGGACAGTAGCTGATGAACTCCTTTACAGCCATAAAGGTAATATAGGCACAACTGGCCAGCAAGCTGTGTTCGCTCAAGTTTGTAGGTAGACTGATCTTGCTGTGTGAAT